>NC_142811.1:30304139-30575233 GCF_049724085.1 Artemia sp. Qi Xiang Cuo
CCTTCGTTCCAGTTACGTATTGCTAATGCTGTCTGAAACTTATGATTTGGGATATGTAAATTACTATTTCGGGCTTTTCTGAGTTGGATTTCTTAGTCTTTCATAGGTGTGTGTTGTCTGAAACCTATTATTTGGGATGTGTGGATTGCTACTTTTGAATTTTCTTAGCTGGCTTAAATAGACAATCATAGGTGGTTGTTGTCTGAAACCTATAGTTTGGGATGACTAGTTTGCTATTTTTGACTTTTCTGAGATAGGTTTCTTAGCCGTTCATAGGTGAATGTTGTCTGAAACCTATGATTTGGGATATGTAAATTACTATTTCGGGCTTTTCTAAGCTAGATTTCTTATTCTTTCGTTGGTGTGTGTTGTCTGAAACATATGATTTGGGATGGATGGTTTGCTACTATTGACTTTTCTGAGCTGGATTTCTTAGCCTTTCATAGGTGTTTGTTGTCCGAAACCTATAGTTTGGGATGACTAGTTTGCTATTTTTGACTTTTCTGAGCTAGATTTCTTAGCCTTTCATAGGTGTGTCCTTTCAGAAACCTATGATTTGGATTATGTAGTTTGCTATTTTTGACTTTTCTGGGCTGGATTTATTAGCCTTTCATAGGTGTGTGTGGTCTGACAAATATTAGGTAATTTTGTGTTGTGATAATTCTGCCTTTCTGAGATAGTTTTATTCACACAAAAACTTACACACACACACACACACACACACGACAACATACACACACACACACGAAAACAAATAAAACCAAACCCGAATAGATACCAACACTAATAAAAACAAACCCACCCAAAAACTTACACCCGAACGCAAAAACATCAACACAAACGAACCATCAAACATCCACATACACCCAAAAATCTACACATAAACTAACACACACAAAAACTTACACACACGCACAAAAACTTACACACACACTCTAAAACTAAAACTCACACACGAACACTAAATCACACACACAAACAAAAAAAAACACACACAAAAAAAAAAACTTACACAATCACATGAAAACTTACATGCACATAAAAACTCACATGCACACAAAAACTTACACACACACAAAATCTTACACGCACACAAAAAATAATACACAAACACACGAAAAATTACACACACACACGAAAAATTACACACACACACACACAAAAACTTACCCACCCACACATGACAACTTACACACACACACACACGAAAACTTACACACACACATGCCAAAACTTACACGCACACAAAAACTTACACACACACACACACTCAAAAACTTACACAAGCACAAGAAAACTTACATGCACACACAAACATACATGCACAAAAAAACTAACACACACACAAACACACACACACACACACACACACACACACACACACACACAGAAAAACAAAAAAAAAAAAAAAGAAAACACCCAACAAAAAAACAAACTAAAAAAAACAAAAAAAAACAAACACACTAACAAATACACACACACACACACACACACACACACAAAACTTACACACACACACAAACACAAAATAACAGAAACAAAAAAAAACCCAAACACAAAAACACAAACAAACACACACACACACACAAAACTCACACACACACACACTACACACACACACACACACACACAAACTCACACACACACACACAAGACTACACACACACACACACACACACACACACACACACACACACACACACACATACACACACACACATACACACACACAAAACTTACACACACACACACACACACACACACACACACACACACACACACACACACACAAACTTACACACACACACACACACACACACACACACACACACACACACACAAAACTTACACACACACACAAACACACACACACAAACACACACACACACACAAAAGCTTACACACACACACAAAACTTACACACACACACGAAAACTTACACACACACACACACACACACACGCCAAAACTAAAACACGCACAAAAACTTACACACACACACACACACACACACAAAATCTAAAACAAAAAATAGAAAAAACACAATAAAAACAAATAACAAAAAAAAACAAAATTACACATTCACACTAAAACTAACATGCACACGAAAACTTACACACACACACACACGTCAAAACTTACACACACAAAATCTTAGACACAAAAAAACTTACACACACACACACACAAAACTTACACCCACACGCAAAAACTTACATGCACACAAAAACTTACATGCACACAAAAACTTACACCCAAACACACTAGAACACACGCACAAACACTTACACACCGTCAAGCACAATTACACATACACACACGAAAATGTACGTACACACAAAAAAACTTACACACACACACACGCACAAATTTACATACACACAAAAACTTACACACACTTACACTATCGCAGTTATAGTGTCTTAATTTTTCAAATTTCATTTTGAATTTGTGTCGTGAAATGCAAGAGTTGGAATATTTCAGTAGTGACTTGTTGTGCTTTACCTTCTCACAGTTACATTCTCTTGATTTTTCGAAGTTCATTTTGAATTTCTGTCATGAAATGCAAGAGTTGGAAAATTGGGGTCTTAGTCCACCAGCCCGAATGGTGGAAATCCACTAGCTCAGTATTGGGGTCCCAGTCCACCAGCCTGAACGGTGGAAATTCACTAGCTCAGAATTGGGGTCTTAGTCCACCAGCCTGAATGGTGGAAATCCACTCGCTCACTATTGGGGTCTCAGCCCACCAGTCTTAATTATGTAAATTCACTGTTTAAGTTAGGTTAGGTTATCTTATCATGAGCGCTAATGTTAAGTTAACCTAACCTTTTCCGTCGAGTATGGTTAGGTTAGACTAGATTAAGTTAGGTTAGTTTAAGTTAGGTTAGGTTAGCCCATGTACGCTTCACTTAGGTTAGCTTAGGTTTGGTGAGAGACAGGACAAAAGTTATGTGTATTAGTAGGTTAGGTTAGGTTTGTATAAATTAGGATAGGTTTTTCCGGCGAGTATGGATAGGTTAGACTAGATTAAGTTAGGTTAGGTTAAGTTAGGTTAGGTTAGCCCATGTACGCTTCACTTAGGTTAGCTTAGGTTAGGTGAGAGACAGGCACAAAGTTAGGTGTATGATTAGGTTAGGTTAGATTAAATTAGGTTAGATTAAATTAAGTTAGGCTAGGTTAGCCTACGTACGTGCGCGTACGTAGGCTAACCTAGCCTAACCTAATTTAATCTAACCTAATTTAATCTAACCTAACCTAATTATACACCTAACTTTTTGCCTGTCTCTCACCTAACCTAAGCTAACCTAAGTGAAGCGTACATGGGCTAACCTAACCTAACTTAACCTAACCTAACTTAATCTAGTCTAACATAACCATACTCTCCGGAAAAACCTAACCTAAGTTAATCAAAACTAACCTAACCTAATCATACACATAACTTTTTTCCTGTCTCTCACCAAACCTAAGCTAACCAAAGTGAAACGTACATGGGCTAACCTAACCTAACTTAACCTAACCAAAGATAATCTAGTCTAACCTAACCATACGCTCCGCAAAAGTTTAGGTTAACTTATCCTGAGATCTCATGATAAGGTAACATAGCCTAACTTAAACAGTGAATTTCCATCATTCAGACTGGTGGGCTGAAATCCCCAATATTGAGCTAGTGGATTTCCACCATTCAGGCTGGTGGACTAAGACCCCAATTCTGAGCTAGTGAATTTCCACCGTTCAGGCTGGTGGACTGGGACCCCAATACTGAGCTAGTGGATTTCCACCATTCGGGCTGGTGGACTAAGACCCCAATTTTCCAACTCTTGCATTTCATGACAGAAATTCAAAATGAACTTCGAAAAAACAAGAGAATGTAACTGTGAGAAGGCAAAGCACAACAAGTCACTACTGAAATATTCCAACTCTTGCATTTCACGACAGAAATTCAAAATGAAATTTGAAAAATTAAGACAATGTAACTGTGATATGGTAAGTGTGTAAGTTTTTGTGTGTGTGTAAGTTTTGGAGTGTGTGTGTGTAAGTTTTAGTGTGTGTGTGTTAGTTTTAGTGTGTGTGTGTGTAAGTTTTTGTGTGTGTGTGTAAGTTTTTGTGCGTGTGTGTAAGTTTGTGTGTGTGTAAGTTTTTGTGTGCATGTTAGTTTTTGTGTGCTTTTTAGTTTTTGAGTGTGTATGTAAGTTTTTGTGTGTGTGTGTGTGTAAGTTTTTGTGTGTCTAAGATTTTGTGTCTGTAAGTTTTGACGTGTGTGTGTGTGTGTAAGTTTTCGTGTTGATGTAAGTTTTCGTGTGCATGTGTAAGTGTGTGTTTGTGTGTGGGTGTGTGTGTTTTTGTGTGTGTGTGTTTGTGTGTGCTTGTGTTTTTGTGAGTTTGTGTGTGTTTGTAATTTTTTTAGTGTGTGTGTAATTTTTTGTGCGTGTGTGTTAGTTTTTGTGTGTGTGTTAGTTTTTGTGTGCATGTAAGTTTTTGTGTGCTTGTAAGTTTTTTCTTGTGGGTTTATGTTTTTGTGTGTGTGTGTAAGTTTTTGTGTGTCTTATCTTTTGTGTGTGGGTGTAAGTTTTTTTGTGTGTGTTTGTAAGTTTGTGTGTGTGTTTGTGTGTGTGTGTAAGTTTTGTGTGTGTGTGTGTGTGTGTGTGTGTTTGTGTTTGTGTGTGTTTTTGTTTTTGTGTGTTTTTTTTTGTGCGTTTGTGTTTTTGTTTTCTGTTTTGTGTGTTTTTTTTTTTGTGTGTGTGTGTTTGTGTGTGTGTGTTTGTTGGTTTTTGTGCGTGTGTGTGTGAGTTTTTGTTGTGTTCTTGTGTAAGTTTTTTTTGTGTGTGTGTTTGTGTGTAAGTGTTTGTGTGTGTGGTTTTTTTTGCGTGTGTATGTATGTTTTCGTGTGTGTGTGTGTGTGTGTGTTTTGTGTGTGTGTGTGTGTGTGTGTGTGTGTGTAAGTTTTTGTGTGCATGTAATTTTTTGTGTGCATATAAGTTTTCATGTGAATGTGTAAGTTTTTTTTTGTGTGTGTGTGTGTGTAAGTTTTTGTGTGTGTGTAAGTTTTGGCGTGTGTGTGTGAGTTTTTGTGTATGAGTGTGTGTGATTGATTGAGTGTGTGTGTGTGAATGTGTGTGTGTGATTTTGAGTGAGAGTGTGATAGTGTGTGAGTGTGTGTGTGTGTGTAAGTTTTTGTGTGCATGTAAGTTTTTGTGTGCATGTAAGTTTTCGTGTGCATGTGTTAGTTTCTGTGTGTGTGTGTGTGTAAGTTTTTGTGGGCGTGTTAGTTTTTGCTTGTGTGTGTGTATGTTTTCGTTTGTGTGTGTGTGTTTGTTTTCATGTGTGTGTGGGTATGTGTGTGTGTGTGTGTGTGTGTAAGTGTTCGTGTGTGTGTGTATGTTTTCGTGTGTGTGTGTAAGTTTTTGTGTGTGAGTGTTAGTTTTTGTGTGTGTGTTAGTTTTTGTGTGAATGTTAGTTTTTTTGTGCATTTTAGTTTTAGTGTGCTGGTGTCAGTTTTTTGTGTGTATGTGTGTTTGTGTTTGTGTGTTTGTGTGCATATGTTTTAGTGTGTGTGTGTAAGTGTTTGTGTGTGTGTGTAAGTTTTTGTGTGTGTGTGTAAGTTTTAGTGTGTGTGTAATTTTTTTTGTACATTTTCTTTTTTTTTTTCATGTTATATTTTGCGTGTTGTTTTTTGTTTTTTATTGTGTGTTTTATATTTTTTGTGTGTGTGTGTGCAAGTTTTTGTGTGTCTAAGATTTTGTGTGTGTATGTTTTTTCGTGTGTGTGTGTGTAAGTTTTAATGTGTGTGTGTGTGTTTGTGTGTGTGTGTAAGTTTTTGTGTGAAGGAAACTAGCTCAGAAAAGACAAAAATAGCAAACCACTCATCTCAATCATAGGTTTCAGTCAACACACACCTATGAAAGGCTAATAAATCCAGCCCAGAAAAGTCAAAAATAGCAAACTACATAACCCAAATCATAGGTTTCTGAAAGGACACACCTATGAAAGGCTAAGAAATCTAGCTCAGAAAAGTCAAAAATAGCAAACTAGTCATCCCAAACTATAGCTTTCAGACAACACTCACCTATGAACGGCTAAGAAACCTAGCTCAGAAAAGTCAAAAATAGCAAACTACTCATCCCAAACTATAGCTTTCAGACAACAAACACCTATGAAAGGCTAAGAAGTCCAGCTCAGAAAAGTCAAAAGTACCAACCAAGCCCTTTAAAATCCTAGGTTTCATACACCACACACCTATGAAAGACTAAGAAATCCTGCCCAGAAAAGTCAAAAATAGCAATCTACACATCCCAAATCATATGTTTCAGACACCATTTACCTACGAACGTCTAAGAAACCTAGCTCAGAAAAGTCAAAAATAGCAAACTACACATCCCAAACTATTGGTTTCAGACAACATTCACCTAGGAAATACTAGGAAACCTTAGCTCAGAAACGCCTGAAGTAGCAAACTACACATCCCAAATCATAGGTTTCAGACACCACACATCAACGAAAGACGGGTGCACGGGGGGGGGGGGCCCCGGGCGGGCCTTTGGGGGTCCGGGGGGACATTTGGGGACCGGTGGGCCTTTGGGGCACTGGGTGGGCCTTTGGGGGTCCGGAGGGACATTTTGGGGCCGGGGGAGGGCCTTTGGGGGTCCGTTGGTCCTTTGGGAGCTCGATGGGCCTTTGGGGGGCCTGGGGGTGTCCTTTGGGGGTCTGGGTGGGCTTTTGGGGGCGCCGGTGGCCCTTTGGGAGCTTGGGGGCCTTTGTGGCACAGGGAGGGCCTTTGGGTGCCTGGGGGACATTTGGGGACCGGTGGAGGGCCTTTGGGACCCGTTGGTCCTTTGGGAGCTCGATGGGCCTTTGGGGGGGGGGCCCGGGGATGTCCTTTGAGGGTCGGAGGAGGGCGTGTGGGGGGCGGGGGCACTAGGGGACCTGGGGAGACCTTTGGGGCCGGGGTAGGGCCTTGGGGACCCGGGGGGTCCTTGGGGCGCTCGAGGGGCGTGTGGGGGCCCGGGGGTGGGCCGTGGGGGGTCTGGGGGGGCCTTTGGGGGCGCCGGTGGCTCTTTGGGAGCCCGGGGGACCATTGAGGACCGGGGGGAGGGCCTCTGTGGTCCGGGGGGCCCTTTGGGGGTCCGGGGGCCCTTTGAGGACCAGAGGAGGGCCTTTGAGGGTCTGAGGAGGGCGTTTGGGGGGCTGGGGCTCTTTGGGAGCTTGGGGGACCTTTGAGTACTGGGGGCTTCCTTCGGGGTTGGGGTGGGGGATCGGAACCCTTTGGGGTTGAGGTAGAGGACCTCACAACACTGTTCAAATGGAACTTGTGTATTATAACGACCACAGAGTTTCACCCTCAAATTCTCTTCTAAAACCTTTCTTAAAATCTTCTTTCAAATGGCTCAAACTGTTTCGCCAAAATAATCCCATAAAATGGATAAAAAGGTTTCACCCAAATAATCCCTAAACGTAATTTCAGCGTGTTCCTTTTGTTTGGTATCTCTGCGCTAACGCATTTCAAATTTCTAGGAAACCCTTTCCTACGTTAATCTCTTCATCTCATAAATTTTCCTAGCTAAACTATTAGGGTTTCGTTAGAATATCAATTTATCTCTCCGACTTAAAGCTCCGTGAAGCCGTATTTAAAAATAGAATTTCTATCTCTTTAGACTCCCGCATAATTCCAAGATAACATGTGATGTCAATTATAATTCCTGACACTAAAGATCAATGAAGCCCTATTTAAAAATAGAATATTAATTTTTTTCTCTGTCCTAAAGAATGTTTATCCCTCAGACCTAAGATTAAAGAAGCCTTAATGTTTCTTAATTCTTCCCTTCGTGAATCAATAATTTCCCCTAGCGATTATGTAAATCAAGTTCACAGGTGCTATTTCTCAGGTTAAGCTAACCAAACAACAATGAAGCCATGTTTGTTTCTTAATTCCCCCTTCCTCAGACCTAAGATTAAAGAAGCCTTAATGTTTCTTAATTCTCCCCATCGTGAATCAATAATTTCCCCTAGCGATTATGTAAATCAAGTTCACAAGTGCTCTTTCACAGGTTCAGCTAACCAAACAACAATGAAGCCATGTTTGTTTCTTAATTCCCCCCTTCCTCAGACCAAAGATTAAAGAAGCCTTAATTTTTCTTGATTCTCCCCTTCGTGAATCACTAATTTCCCCTAGCGATTATGAAAATCACAGATTAAAGAAGCCATGTTTATTTCTTAATTCCCTCTTCGTGAATCAATAAGTTCCCCGCCGAGTATGTAAATCAAGTTCTAAGGTTATGTTAGCCAAACAACCGTGAAGCCATGTTTGTTTCATAATTCCCCCCGTCGTGACTCAAAAATGTCCACTCGCGAGGCTGTCCATCATCGGACCTTCGATCCCCCCTCGATTCCTCGATCAATAACACTGTTCCCGTTAGAATTCAATGCGCATGTGCAACCTTCGCCCCGGAGTTATTACACATAGAAACATCAAATAAATCGACCTTGGAAAAAGTGGTCATTGACCCCATTAACCACGTGTTCTCCCTAATGACTCTATGCCCATATATGGTGTACTGATCGGAGATACGTTCTTTTGATAACCGAATTTTGTACTGATCGGAGTCGGACCCCCTCCTCTACTTATATATGATTATAATTATATATAGTAATGCTTTTGAGCCGAAATTTGACAACAAAGAGTGAAGAATTCGCAATTGTGTACGAAATGGAATAAAATGTAACAGATACTGATGCTTTTATTATCCAGTTTTTTTTTTTTTTTTTTTTTATTTTAATTTGGAAAAAATATTACACCATTTATAGCCGAAATGAAAAATTTATAGCAAATATTTGCGTAAAAGACAGGTATGCCAGAAATACAGAAACATTACAAGCGCCGAAAATCGCTTACCTGAGACGCATAAATTGGAGCTGAATTGCGGAAATTGTCATAGAGAATTCTAAAGAATGTTACGAGAATACACAAAATAATACTGAAAGTGTAATTACTTTGACCTACTCCCCGTAAAGCTCAATATTTTTGACACTACTTATGTTTTTCGTATAATTCGACGAATTTTAAATTCTCTCTAGTCCAAAAGTATGCTCTATAGTAGCACCAGCGCAAGACGGAGATGGGTTACTCTCCGCCTAAAAGATATTGAATTCTCTCAAATTAATTGGTACTTCTTAATCGAATTATTGATTTTCTTATTATTTGCCCTCCCCCCCCCAAAAAAAAAATCCTGTATATTTACCTACTCTAGTCTAAGCGAGTGTTGCTTTGAATAAGCAGTTAATTTATTTCAAGAACCTGCCTCCCCCTTCCCAACAGAAAAAATAAAAAAAAGGATTTGTAAAGTAAGCTGGTTAAGCATCAGATTATTTTTTCTGTTTCAACCAATCATAACGTGAGACTAATAAGGCTAAAGGTAAATATAGTCACCGAAAACGGAGAAGAACTGCCAACAAAAATTTTGGGTAGAATCTTCAAGCGATATATTTTTTTAATTAGCCATGTTCTTGTTCATTATCCCCATCTACACTAACTCCTATTAGTCACCGTTTGCTCGTCCTTATTATTGGCTAATGGCTACTTAACACTGATTTGAGGATTCATCAACATTTTCATACCAAAGCGAGAAGAAAGGGATATATTCTCCATTCTTGGTTCAAGTTCAAAGGCTGCTCATTAAGTTTAAAAAACAGTCACGTAAAAACTACTACTACTACTAACAACTCACCGCAGCACCAAGCCACCTGAGGCCGACACAGCCACGCATGCTCCCCCTCCATCGTATAAATTATGTTCTGGCCATGGGAAGGCATAGCGACTTTCAGCCCCACTCAGGTTATTTTGTGCTCACTTTCAGTTTTACTCAGTTATTTATTGTAATTTTTGTTTGTTTTGGGTATCATTTATTTATCAATGCTGAATTGGGGTAGTTTCACGCTTGGTAGATTATTTGATTTTATTTTTTGCTCATTTTTGGTTTAGTGGAGTTCTTTACTTTTCTTTGAAAAACTTATTTTGTGGAAAAAGTTTTTTAATTAATTCCAAAAAAGTGCTTGAAACCCTGACATGTCTTCTTGTTCTTTCTTTGAACGAGGCTTCATAGGGTTGAGTGGAACGGGGGCTCAGTTGAACGAGCGTTCAGTTAAGTGGGGTTGAGCAAGCACGGAATACTTTAAATTGTTCCTTAGCTAGATCTAACTAGCTCCTTAGCATAGATCTATAAAAATTCAGCGTAAAGAACGGGGAGTCGAGGAGGGAGATATTTACGAAATAATCTCTGTTCGTTAAAATTTTAATGTTATTTTTAGTTTCATTTGAAAAAAAACTTTTTTTTTTGAATTTAATCTTTTGCTAGATCGTTACTACTGGATTTACTGGATAACTACTAGACACTCTTTATCGCATCGGCATTTCTGCTTATCGTTCTAAGCAATACTACATAAAAAAAATGTGTTATCTTTAGTCTGATAATTATCCAGGTTAAAGCATTTAATTTCTATGGATTATGCTTGGACTAGGTCAACTAAGGATAATCGGTGAGACAATTTTCATTAACGACTTCAAAAGTTAGCTCAATATTTTAAAAATAGTAATATTGATTTTTATAGACAGAGGTTTACCATTAGAGTGAACACAAGTATTGTTGCTCAGGCCTCAGACACAGTTGTAACTAGGTTCAAAAGTATAGTTTTTCCATAAAAATCAAGACTGCATTTGGAACTCGAAACGAGCGTAAATGAGTTTGTCAAACAGTCGGCTATAACGACATGCAAGTCAAGAGCGACCCATGACAAGAATGATTATTCTCTTCATGGGTCGTTCTTAGGTACTTGTATGATATAGCCCCTACCAAATATTCTTCTAATATGTTTCTCTGACGCTTAATCCTAATGAAACATACCTAAGTATGCTAAAAATATCAAAACTTTAGAAACAAATCTGGGCTATATATTTGCACATTAGGGGGGGGGGGGGTAAACTATAGCGGGTCTGAATGCCTAATATGTTAGGTACAATTATTCTACATATTATGAAGTAAGAATTTTTTTCTAACTTCACACTCTACAAATACTTTACCCACATCCTCCCAATGTGCAAATATATAGCCCAAATTATATATTTTCCATCTATTCTTTCACTTCCCTTTGTCTTGTCTCACGTTAAGCTGAAAGAAACTAACGAAAAAAACGGTTCTATAATGCGTCAATGAATGAACGACTTGAGCGGTAGGGGCTATATCATACCAGTAGCCGTTCTTATATGGGTCGCCATATATGATTATAATTATATATAGTAATGCTTTTGAGCCGAAATTTGACAACAAATAGTGAAGAATTCGCAATTGTGTACGAAATGTAATAAAATTTAACATATAATTATGCTTTTATTATCCAGTTTTTTTTTATTTATTTTTTATTTTAATGTGGAAAAAATATTCCACCATTTATTGCCGAAATGAAAAATTTAGAGCTAAGATTTGCGTAACAGACAGGTATGCCAGAAATACAGAAACATTACAAGCGCCGAAAATCGCTTACCTGAGACGCATAAATTGGAGCTGAATTGCGGAAATTGTCATAGAGAATTCTAAAGAATGTTACGAGAATACACAAAATAATACTGAAAGTGTAATTACTTTGACCTACTCCCCGTAAAGCTCAATATTTTTGACACTACTTATGTTTTTCGTATAATTCGACGAATTTTAAATTCTCTCTAGTCCAAAAGTATGCTCTATAGTAGCACCAGCGCAAGACGGAGATGGGTTACTCTCCGCCTAAAAGATATTGAATTCTCTCAAATTAATTGGTACTTCTTAATCGAATTATTGATTTTCTTATTATTTGCCCTCCCCCCCCCAAAAAAAAAATCCAGTATATTTACCTACTCTAGTCTAAGCGAGTGTTGCTTTGAATAAGCAGTTAATTTATTTCAAGAACCTGCCTCCCCCTTCCCAACAGAAAAAATAAAAAAAAGGATTTGTAAAGTAAGCTGGTTAAGCATCAGATTATTTTTTCTGTTTCAACCAATCATAACGTGAGACTAATAAGGCTAAAGGTAAATATAGTCACCGAAAACGAGGAAGAACTGCCAACAAAAATTTTGGGCAGAATCTTCAAGCGATATATTTTTTTAATTAGCCATGTTCTTGTTCATTATCCCCATCTACACTAACTCCTATTAGTCACCGTTTGCTCGTCCTTATTATTGGCTAATGGCTACTTAACACTGATTTGAGGATTCATCAACATTTTCATACCAAAGCGAGAAGAAAGGGATATATTCTCCATTCTTGGTTCAAGTTCAAAGGCTGCTCATTAAGTTTAAAAAACAGTCACGTAAAAACTACTACTACTACTAACAACTCACCGCAGCACCAAGCCACCTGAGGCCGACACAGCCACGCATGCTCCCCCTCCATCCCAATCTATTCAAGTCTCCCTTTTTATACCCTCCCAGGAAGTTCCCATTTCCTTTAAATCTTTCTTTATGACGTTCTTCCACCCCAGACGAGGACGATCTGCTTTCAGTTTAGTCCTAGACGGTTGGCCGAAAAGAACAATCTTCGACAATCTGTCATCCTTCATCCACACAGCGTGCCCTAGCCACCTCAAGCATTCTTTCATTATAGCCCTAGAGAGCGGTATTGAACCACATTTTTCGTACAGTCTATTGTTTGAAATACCAGAGCAATCCGTATCCAATTTCTCTGGAAAACATCTACAAATCTTCATCCGCTTTTCGGAGCGCCTATGCTTCAGAGCCATATCTGACCACTGTCATCTAGACCCCGGTGCCGTGCCGATAAGTGAAGATCGGTGGCGGCGGGGCCAAAAACAGCGCGCCGTGCCGCCGGTAAGATGTCGGCGGCGCGCCACTGGTAAGATGTTGGCGGCGCGCCGCGATCAATGTTGACCGCAAACATTAATGTTTTCATCAGTCTTTCTCAAATCACAGCTTAAATTTACAGCAGATTCGAGCCTATTCATGAGTTCAAAACACAAGTCGCTGGCTGGAAACTGGTCTTCTTCGTTATTCATCAAGAGAAGCAGAAATCTGGTAGAAACGAAATGGCTGTGGCGTTTCAGAACCCTTGCATAATACGAGTAGATGAAGTATCTATTAGCTATGTATTCCTAACATAAATAATTATCAAAACTAGTAGTGCTTTTTTCTCGAGCATTACTGCATACAAAACTTCAAATACCGTATCACAAAATTCGTCAGTTATCTGGGTAAAAACTTTGAATATAAGTTTGAACTTAGAAGATTAATTTTTTCATAATGCCCTTTGCCTATAGCTGTTTTGTCACCTTTAAAACTGTTGAATTGGGCGACTTTGGTATTGATTTTTTTTTTTTTTTTTTTTTTTTTGCTCTTTTGGATTCCTAAAAAGCCTTCCTTGTATTAAAAACTGGTTTTTAATAACAATTTAAAAAAATACATTTTAAAGTTTTTTTTGGCTTCTTTATAGAATATTTCATATAGGCTAAGGCTGAACTGCTGCTTTTTTTATTGCTTTTGGCTGCTCTTTTGGATATTATTCATTTTTCTTTTGGGAACTCATACCAAATTATAAACTCATAAATACCTAATATCAGCTAAATTAGAAACTACATCTAAAAGGAGTAAATTTATCAAATTGAAAAATACATGATGAACACTTCACATTAGTACGCTTCAATTAAACTGAAACAAAAAAACACAATGGTTTATTCGGTATGAAAAAAAATGAAGTGCCAACTATTTTCTTAGGTAAAAAAAGAACAGCTCATCCGTTTTAAATGTAAGTAAATGAAATAATATGCAAACTGAAGTAGCTCCAAGAAGATTTTGAGATTTTCTTCCTAGTTCGTCACTTCTAATCCAAGCAAAATGTTAGGAGACTTAGTATCAGTTATTCAGTTTAAGCTTTGATTTCCAAATGCTCACAAAAATCACCAAATTTAAGAAAGTCGCAACAATAAGTCACCTGTGGTCAAAATACTCAAAGATCCCCATCCAGGTTCAAAGCTTCTGCTATGGTCATATCAATGAAAATCTCCAAAGAGTTTCTTTTTAAAATAGCTTTCAAGCGTAGTTAGGGGTATTTAGCCTTTTTTCTTTTCTTCAAAGCTTTGAAAAAAGTGTTCTAATATTCCAAATGTCACATTTGTTATATTTGTGCATATTTTTGGTCATCATTTGAGGGGTGATCGAATTATTTAAACCACTGTAGATACGTAAGAACGTTGCAACATCTAGTACCCTGAGGTCATAAGACTGTCAAAGACTCCTCCTTGAACCTCCCAAATTGAAAGCTTTTATTATGACCTTGCCTTTTAATGTAACTTGGGCACTGGACCTAGGGCGCCATTGTCAATCGTGCGCAACGTTAGGTGGGGATGTCGATATCGCTTTCGTCATACCAATTCGTTTTCTTGTGAATCTGCCTGGTACTTATGAATGAATGTTTTCAAAGTAAACTCGTTTCATCAATAAGAAAAAACGGGTTGGACGCATGTGTCCCTTTCCCTTTGGACGATAAAATTATGCAAGTGCTGTATCAAGTATAACTCACGAAAATTTTCTTAAATTTTGCCAACTTTTCAACTTTTTGGCATCCCTGCTTTCAATAAAAAAAATCAAGGTACTATCACTTAAATATAATAGCTGCCTACCCCCCCCCCCCTCTGGATACCATCTGGATAAGATACCGTCTCTGCTTTAAATAACAAAAAAATTTAATTTATTGGCACCCCTGCTTTCAAAAAAAATCGAGGCATTATCATTTAAATATGATAGCTGCCGACCCCCCCGCCCCCTCTGGATACCACCTTGATAGGATACCGTCTCAGCTTTACATTAAAGAAATAATTTACTTAATAATTAACTAGGTCAATATAGTTCAACCAAACACGCAAAATAACGTTAAACAGCTTAGTGTTCCTTGAAAAAAATTGAGGGTATGAGTAAAGGGGTACAAAGGTAACAACAAAAATGTCGAAATTATTAGTAGGAATGGGGCAGAAGGTCCGAATTACACATAATTTATTCATGTTTCTGTTTGTTGATGGTTATTCATGGTTGATGATTTGATGTTGTTTTCATAGTTTTGTTCTGTTTGATGGTTATTTGATGTTTTCTCATGGTTTGATGGTTATATTGTTGTTTCTGTTCTGTTCTGTATATTGATGGTTGTTTGATGGTTATGAGTGTTGGTCAATTTGTTTGTTGTTTCTTGGATGTAGACGTAAGTTCAACAACAATTGCTGGATAATCGATTTGCATAATCTGACTGGAATTCTAATGTAACACGAGGGGAATTAAGAAACAATATGGCTTCTCTGGTCTTTAGTGTCAGAGATAAATTAATATTCTTTCAAAACCATTATAGTGTAACTAGAAACACTTTAAATATTTTCAGAAATTCAAACGAGATCAAGACAGATTGAATATATTTAACGCGGGAAATGATTTCCTGAGAATTTTAAATGTGACAGCGCAGGGATGCCAAAACAAAGAAACATTCAGAAATTACATTTAGAGGATTATTTGAGCGAAACAAGTTCATCGACATTTTAGGGATTATTTGGGCGAAACAAATTAATCGTCATTTTGCAGGATGATTTGGGGTGAAACTCTGTGGTTGTTATAATACACAAGTTCCGTTTGAACAGTGTTGTAAGGTCCCCTATGCCAACCCCCAAGGGCCCCCCTCCACACAACTTTTTGCCCCCCCCCCCATTTTTTAATTGCTTTTTTTGCGCGCTTGAGATACAGAAGGGCCCCCCTCCCCTCCAACTTTTTTGCCCCCCCCCATTTTTTATAATACTTTTTTGCGCGCTTGAGACATAGAAGGGCCCAACTTTTATCCAACTTTTTTTCCGGTTTTTTCTTTAGCCCATTAGCCATTAGCTTTCGACTTTTATAAAGAACAAATATATGTTCAAATGGGGATAAATTCATTTATTTAGACAGTAAAAAAAAAAGGTACAAAAGTCCAGATATTTCAGTTACATATACAGCGGCCGTCATCAGTAGAAATACTGATGAGTATTTCTACTGATGACGGTCGCTATATATGTGATCGAAATATCTTGACTTTTGTACTTGTTTTTTTTTTCACTGTCTAAATAAATGGATTTAGCCCCATTTGAACGTTTATTTGTTCGTAATAGAACGGCAGTGTGTTCAAAGAAAAAGGATACCTAATTTAAGGTGTTATGTCGAAAATATGACTCTTACAAGGGGCACTGGAACTTATGATTTGCAATATAATGGGTCCCCTGCGAAGTTTATACGACCACCCCTTCCATAAATTCATATATGTTAACAATAAGCAACGTGCACAGCTTAAAGACCTTGTCCCTGGGGCATGGTGGAGGGGGGTTGTCAAACCCAGAACCATAGATATTTGACCTTAGGATATATTTCGAACAAAATGAATATCTCGGAATTTTGATTGGGCAAATTTGGGGAAAAAGGCATGGGGGGGGGGAGTAATATGCGAATACTTTTGACTCTTAAAAAGAGAACTAGAATTTTCAATTTAAAATCGAATGAGCCTTCTCCGAAGTTTAAACGACCACTTCTTCCATAAAAACCTTGCAAGTTAATAACGGGCAACTTGCATAACTTACAGCCCTTGCCCCGGGGGCTGTTGAGGGTTTTGTCAACCTGTAGGCATAGTCATTTGACTTTTGAACTATTTGCAGAAAAATAGCTATCTCTAAATGTCGATCAGATGGATTTGTGGAAAAGAGAGCGTGGGGAATGTCTAGCTGCCCTCAAGTCACTTTTGAATCTTAAAAAGGTCACTAAAATTTCTTACTTCCAGTTGAATGAGCCCCCTCCGAAGTTTATTTTATCCCCCTTCAATTGAACTGCTTCTGGGAAAAAAAATCATAATTATAACAATAGTAATAATAAAGTATTGAAGCCTTATGGCTCTTTACTATTGGCAACGCTATAGCGTTGCCTCTGAAGTAACTTTAGATTGAAAGTAACAAATGAGACTACACTAAGAAACATTTTTTTTTATATGGTTGAAAATATTATATGAACCATATGATGATTTTGTTACTGTCGCTAACGCTTCGGCAAACCAAAAGCCAGACTGTTTAGAAAACATTGGTTTTTATATTGGTTTTCAGTAAATCACAAAAGACGCTTTGGCCTTTAAATGGTTTAATAGGTCCTTGCTCTTATTTGTAGTAATTTCGGTTTATTTTAAATTTGACTTGAATTCTTATTTAATTTCTTTTTTTTATTCATTTATTCCTCCATATCAGTATCTGTTATTTATATTTATAACTTGATTATTCATTTTTATTTCTGCTCATTCCTGGTTTCATTAATTCACTCACATTAATTTCTCGTTTCTTTTGGTTTGAATTATCACATGAATTTATTTCTGCTTGTTTTAACTTTTAAAATGGTCCTTTACTTTTACTTGAATAACTTCTTTTTTGGAAAATATTTTTTTTAATTAATTTGGAAAAAAAAACACTTTGAAGTGAATGAATTTTTTGTCTTTCATCTGAAAACTTCTAGGAAGAATAGTCTTGACAAAAAGTAGATACAATACAATGTTATAGACATAGGCATAGGCAGCATATTGTCTAGGGGGGGGCAGTCGATAGTGTGATGGAGTTTTATCAACTGATTTTTCTAAACCATCTGCTTTTTCAGCCATATATAATGTAAATTTGAAGGTCTAGGGGTGGGGCAGCTGCCCCCCCCTGCCCCCTCCCTACGCCCATGGCTATAAGACAAAGATTTATTTGAACGTAAAATATTCTTTCTCCGAAAGTGCACGGTGCTCTCTGATATAAGGGGAAAATACTTACATGGGATTGTTTTGCTGCTTCCTGGTATTTTATAAAGTAGTAATCCAACCACAATATTTCGTGTTGGTGTGTACATAGATAAGGGATTAGAAAGAAGGAAAAGTTTATATATTTAATTATTATTAATCTTATGGAATTACATTTATTTTCTCGATAAATTACCATAAGATATTTTTTGCTATGTATCATGTTAATGTGTGTTTCGTAATTTGTTCTGTTGTGATTTCTTTATTTTTCATAAATTTTTGTGTGTATATGGCACTTAGGCTTTGGAAATACACGATCTATCTATCTATATCTATCTATTGCAACATTGTTTCAAGGAATTATTCCATGTTTTCAAAATTAAAATTATGATAATTAGTCAGCACATCAATAATACTGAATCATTAGGGGCGTTTTTTTACTCATCAATGTGCTAAGATCTTACATCTTTTGTCAGAAAACGCTTAAAAGTGAAATCTTTGAACAAAGATCTTACATCTTTGGTCGTTTTTGTGCAAACGTCTTTCATCATTCTGCTCTGATCAGCGGTCTGAGAACAATGATGAGTAGATCATCAAAGTTCTCTCATCATTGTTCTATATGGCAAAACAGTGGCGGTCTTCATACTTTTTGCTAACATCAGTGAGCTGTAAGATCTTAGAAGAAAGATGAGTTAAAAAACGATAATCTTTGCAGAAAGATGTAAGATCTTAGAAGTAAGATCTTAGTGCTAAAAAACGGGCCTATTATCGGCACCCATAGAACTATCTTTTGTACACCGGCCAAGCTGAAGATAAATCGTGAAATTCTGAATTCATTATTGACGACTTTCTGCTGAGGTCTTAAATGAGCGCATTGTTAGCTGGTTATCAGAAACACTTTATGGCTGCGGTGCTATCGAATTTGAATTTGCCCATTTTATTTTTTTTTAATCAGAATTTTATATTTCAGGGAGCAGACCAGTGTGCAGAGCTGCTATATCCCTT
Organism: Artemia sp. Qi Xiang Cuo; assembly: GCF_049724085.1. Taxonomy (NCBI): domain Eukaryota; kingdom Metazoa; phylum Arthropoda; class Branchiopoda; order Anostraca; family Artemiidae; genus Artemia; species Artemia sp. Qi Xiang Cuo. Next base: position 30,322,934 of record NC_142811.1, read on the forward strand.
TCAGTGGGAATATGCATTGGCTTATTTGTGACAATCTCTATAGTTGACCCTTCCCAAACATATAATTTTGAGAATGCAAAAAAGAGGTAAATACAACTAGTCAATACTCCTTTTGTTCTAGTGTCTCTCAACTACTATGTATTTCTCCTCTTTTGTTTATGTACATTTACTTTTTAATGGGAAGCGAAGAAGCTTCAATTTAGAATTTTGATAATTAGCTGCTCACAAGACAAATAGAGTTATGTCAGGGTGAAGCCATCAAGCATAACATTTGTTTTACTTTGACCGTAGAAGTTCTAAGATTACTTCATGTTTGAATTTAATCTAGTTACCATGGAGCAATGGCAAGATTGGCTGAGAAGGTACATCAATTACAACAAGTTCAACCGTTCATCGACTTTCCCAAAGGATTAAAAGATTCAGAAGAAAATAGTGAGTATAGCTGAGTTATTAATTCTGTTTCGAACTGTTTAAGATTTGATAATGGGTTACCGTGAAAGTCACTGGGGAAACGTCTCATTTGTATTGACTTGACTACTCGTAATGTGGTTAGCCTGTATTACCGTGCTTAGTCAATGATGTGTTTACATTTTGTTGAAAATATTGTAAGCACAAAGGAGTTAATGAACATTGTCCCAAAAAAGACCATACTTCCCTTAAATTGGAAAGCCTATAGGAAATATCTTTATCATTGAAATGCACCTTTTAGGGTTAGTAGTCTAGAATTCATTAGAAACTAATCCCTTATGGAAGAGCCATACCTTATGAAATGAATCTTGCATGTTATGGATAGTCTCACTTTAGTACTGTGGGGAACAAAACTTGTTACATTGCCACTCACACTCGTTTTTACCTGATTTTAACATACTGGGTTGAATCTGAACTTTGTTTTTCTACTTAACTATTCTGTTTTTACAATTTAAAATCTTTGCATTATTTAGACTAAATTTTTGGCTTTAAGGTAGATGTTTCGTTTTATTAAATGCAACAAAACCACTATTTAATATTGCTTTCTTAAAAAAATACAATGATGTATACGAACAGTGTCAATAAAGATATAAAACAGTTCGTGGTAACGAACTGTAACTAAGGAGCGATCCGGCTCAATAGTACCCGAAACTCTAAAACACGAAATTTTTGGTATCAGTATATACATCAAGAGAATTGGATCTTTATGCTGATTTTAAGTATATAAGTATCATCAAATTTAGTCAAACACATCAAAAGTTACGAGCCTGAAAAAATTTGCCTTATTTTTGAAAAAAGGGGAAAGCACCCCTTAAAAGTTATAGAATCTTAATGAAAATCGAACTATCAGATTCAACGTAAGAGAAAATCTTACTGTTGATGTTTCAAGCTCCTATCTGAAAAAATGTGGAATTTTTTATTTTTGCCAGAAGAAAGATCACGGATGCGTGCTTGTTTGTTTGTTTGTTATTTTGTTTGTTTTTTTCCCATGGATGATCGTATCGACCCAGTCGTTCTAGAATATCGTGAGAGGGCTTATTCGAACGGACATTAAAAGTTCTAGTGCCCTTTTAAAGTGACCAAAAAAAATTGGAGGGCAACTTGGCCCCCTCCCACGCTCATTGTTTTCCAAAAGTCACCCAATAAAATCTAGAGATAACAATTGTGTTCAGCATAGTTGAGAATCTGATTACCGTGTCGCTGGGGGTGACTTAGTCCCCCACAATCCCCAGAAGATGGACTTCATCTTATGAACTTCACCCATTATTTGCGTATAATTTTGGCTACTGGAAAGTATACAGACGTTTTCAGGAGGAATTTTTTCTGGTGGGGGGGGGGGTCAGAGTAGGGGGTTAAGTGGTAGGATATTTCTATGGAGGATGTTTCCTTGGGGAAGAGAAATTTCTATGAAGGGGGTGCCGGTTTTCCCAGCATTATTTTAAAAAAGATCGGAAATTAAATAAAAAAACAAGTTTTTTCAACTGAAAGTAAGGAGCAACATTAAAAAATGAAATGAACAGAAATTATTACGTATATGAGGGGTGTTCGTCCCCTCGTCAATACCTCGGTCTTTACGCTAATTTTTTTTTTAGTACTTTCAAAAGGTATATATATTCTAATTAAACGGCCTCTGTGATTCAGGGATTTGTGATTCGAACAAAAATTTGGGCTTTAGCGTAAAGAGCGAGGTATTAACTAGGGGAGAGCATCATACGAATAATTTCTGTTCGTTCTAAGTTTTAATGCTGCCCCTTACTTTCAGTTGAAAAAACTTGTTTTTTTATTTAATCTAAACAAAATTGATTGTGATAAACATTTTGAGCTTGTAGCTTTGGCGATTAAGCAGTTGTCCTTGTTCAATAGTTATCAGCGATTTTGTGGCAATACCACCTGCCCTGGCAACATTCTTCTATTTTTATAAGACACCAATGGAAGTACTCACTTTGCTTGTCGCTTTCTGCACCCACGCTTCCCTAGAACTAATCTAGATAGCTGTCAAAGAAAGAAATGAACTTTTATGCTCGTATTACTACCAATCCTTTTAACAGCCCAATATATTCTAGCAAAAACAGTTTTCATAGTCTTCGAATTTTCTGTTAACAAGGAAACTCTTGGAAACCTAAACGAAAGAAAGCCAAGCTTACTCGTCCATTCCATTCATTACAGATATGAACCCATCATTATGGATCAGCATGTGGATATAAGGCACATTGAATATACAAGCTATACGGTTCACCTTTGATAGGTTGGGAAATAGGTACTTGATTCTCTGGAAACAATGTCCAGCGTTACGTAAGCTATCATAAATTGTTTCATAAGTCCTAGCTCAATGCAGAAGCGGTTTTGGGGGGGTGATCAGAGGGGACACTTGCCCTTGGCGTAGAAATTTTAGTGCCGCAAAATTTCAAATACATAATCTAACGGTAAATAACGATAAACAATCAAATGGTAAATAACCTAACAAATGATTTTTAGGAATTTAATATTTTTAAAGTAGATGGCACATTTGGCAGTAAGTAAAAGCAAATTGAATACGAAATTTTCATTTTTTCCCCTTATTTTCACCACCATTCCTTGTATTCATACCTGTTCTTATTATACAGGATGTCGAGATTAATAATAATTTTGCGGTAAATTTTTCGTTATTCATATTACTGACTTACGAATAAAGTAAACATACCACTCGATGCCTTTTTTTTCTGCTCTTTCCAAATATAACAATCATTTTTGTAGGAAATGAATTTTATCCCCACCCCCTATATATACCAATTCAGGGTATGTATTTGCACATTAGGGGGGTGGGGGTAAATTTTATTTCGGATGAAAATGAGAGGTAAGTTTAAACTTCCCCCCCCCCCTTCCCCCTAATGTGCAAATATACACCCTGAATTGGTATATATAGGGGTGGGGGGTAAAACTCATTTCCGACAAAAATGATTATTATATAAAAAGAGGCATCGAGTGATATACTTACTTTATTCGTAAGTCAATAATATGAATAACGAAAAATTTACCAATTTTGCTAAGTTAGAAAAGACTAAAGTAACATAAGTCAGATTTAGATAAATTGAAAATTTGTTAATAAATGAATCATTTTAATAAATGAAAATTTTGTTAAAATTTTGCCTGAAATGTTTTGGAGACGGAGGAGTGGGTGGTTGCCAATCAAGGTTTCGCACCAGGCGAACGAGAGGCCAGAACTGCCACTGGCTTAATGTGAAAAGGCAGGAAAATGATTCAGTCCCAAAAAAGTACTGGATTACGGATGATATGAGGTGCTTTTGCGTCAGACCTCTTACGATCAGCTAGTCTTTTTTATCCCAATGTTTTCTTTGGCTCTACTATCCAACACACAAATGAAGCAAGGATATATTGTGTACCCTCTTCGATGACCAAGCAGGTAATTCATGATCTTTAGATCCTCTTAAATAATTCAATCCTGTACATGATATTTTGGCAATCCCATAATAATTCTTAAACCCTCACATGCTTCTTTCAACTCAACTGAGTGCCCAATTGGAACTAGTCCATAACTTTTAGATTCCTATTTGAACTCTCATGAATCCACCTCCATCCTCAGGAATCATAATAAGTAAGACCTAACAAATCAAGCAGAGAAGGGATGTCTTGATAAAATTCAAACTGACGGTGCAAAATTCTTGTACATCTATCCAATACTTTCGTTCTTTTAACCTAGAGACAAGTGCCCCCGATGCTTTTTTAAGAGGTTTCAAATCACCTATCATGATATTTAAGTCAGGGAATTTGTCATGTAGGGGCGTCTGAGTTTCATCACCAGGCATTAAAGTTTAAGTTACCACTTCAACTACTTCCTTCCAAGGCCGTACCCAGAGGGTGGGTGGTTTAGGGGGGTTTGAACCCCTCCCGAAATGGTTTTTTGGCTCGTAAAAACGTAACAAAAGGGATATAAACAAATTTTGTATGCGTTTTTTGAGGGTTTTGTTTAACCCCCCCCCCCCCGAAAAAAATCTTTGAGTAAAACCCCCTCCGAAAAAAAAATCCTGGATATGGCCTTGCTTTCTTTTACTGGCTCTGTCCGTTTTTGAAAAGTGGTATAGGAAGGTGATCAGTTTGGTATAGGGTGGGTAGCTGAGAGGATGCTCGGGTAAGTAATTTTGTGTCGTTTTTTTTCTTCAAATTCCGCTTGTCTTTGTGAGACAATAATAGCAGTATGCTATACTATCACTTGGGATTCTCTAATTCATTGGAACTTCAAATTGTTGTCCTTTTCACTTTCGTTTAGTCAACTCTCTTCACAGAAGCGGCGCATAATATGCAGGACCAGCACCAGGGTCGAAACTAAAGCTTAACGCTTCTACGCCCAAGCGTTTTTGTCACTCCATTTTGCGAATTTTCGGGGAAATCCCCGAAAATTCGAAGAGAGCGGAAGCACTGATCAGAACGCGACTGATTAGCCAAAATTAATAAAAGAGGGTAGTGTTAACAAACTCTCAGCTTCCCTTCTTGGGAGACATCTGGCCGTTTTATACGTGACCATGGAATTCCTGTGTTGTCTTAAAATCACTTTTCTGTGAATATCCAGCTGGGCAGCGGAGCGCACCTGGCATTTTGACGATAAATCACATCAGTCCAGTTTTTGTTAAGAAAAAAATCAAGCAGTGATAATTTATTGTGCCCCTGGCATTTTGCACCCCTAGACCCGGCCTTAGTGGGCCTACTCGTAAATCCAAAACTGTCCAGCACCATATCTTTATCACCAAGAGGAAATCAAACAGTTCGTGGTAACGAACTGTAAGTAAGGAGCGACCCGGCTCAATAGTAACCGAAACTCTAAAAAAAAGGAAGTTGTATTAAGTTTAATCTTACCCATCAAAGGTTACGAGCATGAGAAAATTTGCCTGATTTTCGAAAAAGGGGAAAACACCCTCTAAAATAAATAGAATCTTAATGAAAATACACCATCAAATTCAGTGTATCAGAGAGCCCTACTGTAGAGGTTTCAAGATTCTATCTGCAAAAACGTGGAAATTTTTTATTTTTTGTCATAAGAAAAGGTCTGATTGTATCGACCCAGTGGTCCTATAGTATTGGGAGAGGGCTCATTCGAATGGAAATTTAAAAGTTCTAGTACCCTTTTTAAGTGACCAGAAAATTGGAGGGTAACTAGACTCCCTCTCACGGCCCTTTTTATCTCAAAATCGTCCAATTAAAATTTTGAGTTGGCAATTTTGTTCAGAATAATTGAAAGGCCGAAAAAAATATACCTTTGGAGATTTCATGAACCCCCACAACCCCTAGGGAAAGGTCTTTAAGTTACAAAGTTTGTCATTTGGTTCTCGAGCTTATTTAGACACTGTGCCCCTTTTTACCCAAAAAACATTTTAGGTGCCCCATCTCAGTCACCGATAGGCCTGCTAAGTAAACTACAGATAAAAGTAAAGAACGATGTTGGCACAATTTTTTTTTTTTTTTTTTTTTTTCATACCCGGGCACTTCGTATCGAAGAAGTTGTCATAGAAACTTCGAAAATGGCTCATTATATCGGAAATTGGAGTGGCTAGTGCCCTTTTCAATAATTGACAGTGATTGGAGGGTAACTAGCCCCCCCCCCCCGCCCAGCATTCCCCAAAACACATCCAATCAAAATTTGAGATAACCATTTTGTTCAGCGTAGTTGATTTCGAGATAGAAAATATGTTTTTGAGGAGGACACTCCCCCACAACCCTCAGGGCAAGGATTTTAAGTTATGCCCAGACGGCATATAAGAACAATGTTGGCACAATGTATTATTTTTTATTGTTTTCCTTTAGACAAGGGCACTTCGTGTCGAAGAAGCTGTCGTAGAAAATTCGAAAAGGGCACATTCAATTGGAAATTGGAGTGGCTTTTGCGCTTTTTAATAGTCGAAAGTGATTGTAAGGCAACTAACACCCCTTCCAAGCCCACCATTTCCCAAAACATATTCAATCAAAATTTTGAGATAGCCATTTTGTTCAACGTAGTTGATTTCCAGATAGAAATTATGTTTTTAAGGAGGATACTCCTCCACAGCCTTCAGGGCAAGGGTTGTAAATTATGTCCTGGGTGCATATAAGGTTTTTATAGAAGGCGTTGTCGTGGAAACTTCACAAAAGGCTCATTCGATCGGAAATTCAAATGTCTAGTGCCGTTTTTAATAGTCGAAAGTCATTGGAGGCCAACTAACCCCCCTCTCACGCCCACCTTTTCCCCAAGCACATCCAATCAAAATATTGAGATAGCCATTTTATTCAAAGTAGTTTTAAGTTCTGGGAATTAGGTCTTGGAAGATGACAACCTCCCCAAAGCCCTCTGGGCAAGGGCTATAAGTTATCCCCTGTAGGTATGTAAGGTTTTTATAGAACGCGTTGTTGTACAAATTTCAAAAAGGGATTATTCGAATAGAAATTGAAATGGCTAGTGCCCTTTTTAATAGTCAAAAGTAATTGGAAGGCAACTAAAACCCCTTCCACACCCACCATTTACCCAAGCACATCCAATCAAAATTTTGAGATAGCCATTTTGTTCCACGCAGTTTAAAGTTCAGTAAACCCTTGCCCTGAAGACCCTGGGGGAGTCTTCTGCTCAAATGTATAAACATTTGAGCAGAAGACTCCCCCAGGGTCTTCAGGGCAAGGGTTGTAAGTTATGCCCTGGGGGCATATAGGTTTTTATTAAAGTGTTTGTAATAGAAAGTTCAAAAAGGGTTCATTTAAATTGAAATTCAAATGGCTAGTGCCCTTTTTAATAGTCGAAAGTGATTTAAGGGCAACTAACCCCCCTCTCACATCAACCATTTCCCCAAACACATCCTATAAAAAATTTGAGATAGCAATTTTGATCAACTTAGCTGATTTCCAGATAGAAATTATGTTTTTGAGGAGGAAACTCCCCCACAGCCCTCGGGGCAAGGGTTGTAAGTTATGTCCTGGGAGCATATAAGGTTTTTATAGGACGTGTTGTCGTAGAAACGTCAAAAAGGGCTCATTCGAAGGCAACTAACACCCCTTCCACGCCCACCATTTCCCCAGACATATCCAATCAAAATTTTAAGATAGGCATTTTGTTCTACGCAGTTTAAAGTTCAGGAAATTATACCCTTAAGCAGGACACTCCCCCTCATAGTCTTCAGGTCAAAAATTAAAAGTCATGCCCTGGAAGCATATAAGGTTTTTATTGAAATCTTTGTCGTAGAAACTTGAAAAAGGGCTCATTCTATTGAAATCTTTGTCATAGAAACTGGAAAAAGAGATCTTTCGATTGGAAATTCAAAGGGCTAGTGCCCTTTTTAATAGTTGAAAGTGATTTGAAGGCAACTAACCCCCCTCTCATGCCCACCTTTTCCCCAAACACATCCAATCAATATTATTAGACAGCCAATTTGTTCAACGCAGTTTAAAGTTAGGAAGATTAAGTGCTTCAGGGTCACAACCCCTCCGCCTAAAGCCCTTTGGAAAAGGTTTGTAAGTTATGCCCCGGCGTAATGTACGGTTTGCAAGTTATACTGTAAAAACATCAAAAAGGGCTCATTCAATTTAAAATTGGAGGGGCTAGTGCCCTTTTAATAGTCGAAAGTGATTGAATGGCAACTAACCCCCTCTCACGCCCAACATTTCCCCAAACACAATTTTAATCAATTTCCAATCAAAATTTCCAATTAATTTCCAATCAAAATTTTAGAGAAATCTATTTTGTTCAACGTAGTGGAAATTTCTGGAAATTAGGTATTTTAGGATGATAATAGCCTCAGAGCCCTCAGTGCAAGGGTTGTAAGTTATGCCCTGGGGGCATATAAAGTTTATATAGAAAGTTGTTGTAGAAATTTCAAAAAGGGCTCATTTGATTAGAAATTGAAATTGCCCTTTTTGATAGTCGAAATTGAGTTGAGAGTAATTGACCCCCTTCCACGCCCACCATGTACCCAAACACATTCAATCAAAGTTTAGAGATAGCCATTTAGTTCAACGTAGTTGAAAGTTCTGGAAATTATAAATTTAAGGATAGCAAACCCCCCATAGCCCTCCGGGCAAAGGTGGTAAGATATGCACTGGGGGTATATAAGGTTTTTATAGATAGCGTTGTCGTAAAAACTTCAAAAGGCGCTCATTCAATTGGGAATTGAGAGGGCTAGTGCACTTTTTAATAGTCGAAAGTGATTGAAGGGACACTAACCACCCTCTCACACGCACCATTCCCCTAAACACATCCAATGAAAATTTTCAGATAGCCATTTTGTTTAAGGTAGTAGAAAGTTCTGGAAATTAGGTTTTTGTGGGTGAACCCCCCCCCCCCCCACCCAGCCCTCAGGGAAAGGATTGTATGTTATGCCCTGGGGCAAAAGGTTTTTAATTGAAAGCGTTGTCGGTGAAACTTCAGAAGGGCTCATTTGATTGGAAATTGAAAGGGCTAGTGCCTTTTTTAATAGTTGAAAGGGATGGGAGAGCAACTAACCATTTTCCCAAACACATCCATTCAAAACTTTGAGATAGCCATTTTGTTTAACGTAGTTGAAAGTTCCGGAAATTATGTCTTAAAGGATGACAACCACCCTCACAGCCCTTAGGGTAATGGCTGTCATTTATGCCCTGGGGGCACATTAGGTGTTTATATAAAGTGTTGTCGTAGAAACTCAAAAAGAGCTCATTCGATTGGAAATCGAAAGGCCTAGTGCCCTTTTTAATAGTCGAAAGTGATTGGAAGGCTTGAAATATTTATCGTAAAGATTGATGTGGGTATAATGTTTGATTTTTTTTTTTTTGTTAATTCCCAATAAGGCATCTCAGCAGTATCCCAAGAACGACTGAGGGTATTATGTTCAAACTTTCGGGGCTACTTCTGATATCAAAATTTAACAAACTCAAATTAGACTAAAAGTATCGAAGCTATCAAAGAAAGTAAGCAGATTTTTTTGCGAATTGTATCAAGCTATCCATTTCAGGTCAACTAGAGGAGGTATGAAACGAGATTAAGCACTACTATTTGTGTCCGGATTTTTAAAAGGGTGAATGTTGTTAAAAATTGCTGAACATGGTTCTCCGGCAAACAAATAGCAGACAAAACTATAAAGTCTTGAAGAAACAAAAAGACTCAATGTATTATTTTCTTTTTCCCTGAAAAAGACTATGTCAATATAAAACGAAAAAAAATTAATTTAAAAAAATTTCCACAAAATAAGTTTTTCAAAGAAAAGTAAAGAACTCCATTAAACAAAAATTAGCAAAGATAAAATCGAATAATCTACCAAGCTCGAAACTACCACAAATCAGCATCGATAAATAATTGAAACCCAAAACAAACAGAAATTACAGTAAATAAGCGAGTCAAACTCAAACCGAGCAGAAATTAACATAAGTTGGGCTCAAAACCCCTATGCCTTCCCAAGGCCTGAACAGAATTTGCAATTTACTGAAAAAAATATAAATGTTTTTACTTATATAACTTTAATGAACCAAATAATTTTAACATTTTGATTACTAAATATCAGTATATGTATATTAAATTGACAATGCATATTCATTTGCATTTTTTCAGTTAAGTGCGAATTTTGTTCTGGCCTTGGGACGGCATAGGGTTTTTGCGCCCAACTTATGTTAATTTCTGCTCGTTTTGAGTTTGACTCGGTTATTTATTGTAATTTCTACTCGTTTTGGGTTTCATTTATTTATCGATGCTGATTTGTGGTAGTTTCGAGCTTGGTAGATTATTTGATTTTATTTTTGCTCATTTTTTGTTTAATGGAGCTCTTTACTGTTCTTTGAAAAACTTATTTTGTGGAAAAAGTTTTTTTTTAATTAATTTCTGTCCGTTTTATATTGCCATAGTCTTTTCAGGGAAAAAAAATAACAATTTAAATCTTTTCGTTACTTAAGACTTTATAGTTTGGCCTGTTATTCGTATGCTGGAGAAAAATTTTCGGCAATTTTTAATAGCATACACCATTTTAAAGATTTGAACACAAATAGTACTGTTTAACTTAGTTTCATACCTCCTCTAGTTGACCTGAAATGGAAAACTTGATACCATTCGCAAAAACTCTGTTTACTTTTGTTGATGGCTTGGATACACTTACACTATTTTGATTTGGTTAAATTTTAAGAGCAGAAGTAGCCTCAAAAGTTTGAACATAATACCCTCAGTCGTTCCTGGGATACTGCTGAGATGCCTTATTGGGAATTCCCATTATCACAGTGCATTTTGATTTAATCTTAAGGCAACAATTAGTTTTTAAACATAATAGGCCAATGGGAGGGTGGGAGTGGAAGGGGTATTAGTTGCCCTACAATCACTTTCGACTATTAAAAAGGGCATCAACCCTTTCTATTATCAATCGAATGAGCCCCTTTCGAAGTTCCCACGAGAACTCCTTCGATACGAAGTGCCCTGGTCTAAACAACAACAACAACAAAAAATATCACTAATCACTTTCGACAATTAAAAGGGCACTAGCCTTTGAATTTCCAATCGAATTAGACTTTTTTGAAGTTTTTACGACAAAGCCTTCTATGAAAACCTTATATGTACATAGGATAGAGCTTAAAACCCTTGCCCTGAGGGTTGTGGTAAAATGTCCTTCTCGGAAATATTGTCTATCTGGAAATTAACTTGCCTCGTCTAAACAAAATGTTTATCACAAACATTTGAGGGGATGTGTCTGGGTGAATGATGGACGTGGGGGGGGGGGCTAGTTACCCTCCAATCATTTTATACTATCAAAAATTGCACTATCACTTTGAATTTCCAATCAAATGAACCCCTTTTGAAGTTTCTATGACAGCGTCTTCTATAAAAACCTCATATACCCCAGGACATAACTTAAAACCCTTGCCCTGAAGGTTGTTGGGGAGTGTCCTCCTATCAAAAAGATTTTCTATCTGGAAATAAACTACGCTGAACAAAATGGCTATCTCACAATTTCGTTTTGATGTTTTTAGGGAACCGATAGGGGTGGGGGAGGGGCTTGTTCCCCTCCAATCACTTTCTACTATTAAGAAGGGAACTAGCCCTTTGAATTTTCAATCGAATGAGCCTGTTTTGAAGATTCTACGACAACGCCTTCTTATAAATCCTTATATGACCCCAAGACATAACTTAAAACCCTTGCCCTGAGGGTTGTTGGGGATTGTCCTCCTCAAAAACACATTTTCTATCTTGAAATCAACTTCGCTGAACAAAATGGCTATTTCAAAATTTTGATTGGATGTGTTTGGGGGAATGATAGGCGTGGGGGGGGGGGCTAGTTGCCCTCCAATCACTTTTGACTATTAAAAAGGGAACTAGCCCTTTGAATTTCCAATCGAATGAGCCTGTTTTGAAGCTTCTATGACAACGCCTTCAATAAAACCATATATGCCCCAAGGGCATAACTTAAAACCCTTGCCCTGAGGGCTGTGGGGGAGCGTCCTCCTCAAAAACATATTTCCTATCTGGAAATCAAATAAGTTGAACAAAATGTCTATCTCAGAATTTTGATTGGATGTGTTTGGGGGAATGATGGGCAGGGGGGGGGCTAGTTGCCCTCCAATCACTTTCGACTGTTAAAAAGGGAACTAGCCCTTTGAATTTCCAATCGAATGAGCCTGTTTTGAAGTTTCTACCGCAACGCCTTCTATAAAAACCTTATATGCCCCCAGGGCATAATTTAAAACCCTTGCCCTGATGGTTGTGGGGGAGTGTCCTCCTCAAAAACACATTTTCTATTTGAAAATCAACTACGCTGAACAAAATGGCTATCTCGAAATTTCGAATGGATATGTTTGTGGGAATGATTGGCGTGAGGGGGGGGCTAGTTGCCCTCCAATCACTTTCGACTATTGAAGAGGCACTAGAACTCTCAATTTCTAATCGAATGAGCCCCTTTTGAAGTCTCTGCGACGACCCCTTCTATATGGAGTGCCCTGCTTTAAAGAAAAACAATAATAAACTGTACATTGTCAACATTGATCTTATATGCCCTCAGGGCATAACTTAAAACCCATGCCTTGAGGGTTGTGGGGGAGTGTCCTCCTCAAAAACATATTTTATATCTGGAAATCAACTACGCTGAACAAAATGGATATCTCAAAATTTTGATTGGGTGTGTTGGGGGGAATGATGGGCGTGGGGGGGCTAGTTACACTCCAATCACTTTCTACTATCAAAAAGGGAACTAGCCACTCTAATTTCCAATCGAATGAGCCCTTTTCGAAGTTTTAACGACAACTTCTTCGATACGAAGTGCCCCGGTATGGAAGAAAAAAATAACGAAGAAACAACACATTGTGTCCACATCGTTCTTTACTTAGGCAGCGCTAGCGCGCTGCCTATGAATATACCATCATATATCGCATTTGAGATAATTCTATCTCAATTTAAAGTTTCCATTCTAAAAAATGTAAAATCATGAAATCTTCCGAAAAGGTTGATCACGGATCCGTGCTTGTTTGTTGTTTTGTTGTGTTTTTTGTTTTTTCAGGTGTAATTGTATCAAATCAATTCCTAGAATATTGGGAGAAGGCTCATTTGAAAAAAAGAATGAAAACTACAGCACCTTTTTCAATCAGTAAAAAAATACTATCCCACAGAAACGTGGCGTTATCTTCGTGGTGCAAGAAAACTACTTTGGCCCAAAGAGTGTCGAAAGGCTATCGAGTTTAAATTCTAAAATTTTCAGAATTTCTATAATCGATTAAAACGATACATTGTGCTTCTCAGTTTCAGAGGCAGAAATGCTGCTTGGTTGTTCATTCGTCCCAAAAGGTGTATCTAGTCCATACAAAATAAATGGTTAATACAGACAATAATATTCAAGCTTCCTTTAATAAGCTGCTTCATTTGGAACCATGTAAAACTAATTATGAACAGTGAGAGTTTATGACAGGCTATTATAGAGGAGTGCTGGCGGATCTTTATGTAGGTTGGGAAGGAGCGTGCCTGAAGCCCCGAAAGTATATGTTTCTGCCCAAATTTTCTAACTCTGATTTAGCCTTCAGATAAAAACAGAGAGACGTATGGGGGGAGGGAGGGCAGAAAAAATATCTAATCAGCCTTTATTTACAGGGATATATTTAGAGTAAACCTGCACTATGGATGCTTTGGAATGATAGCTCCCCTCTTAATGCAGAACTTTTTTTTCTGTGAAGCATAGAAGATCGCAAGGTGTGCAAGTGCTATCAGAGTATTTGACCTCACCAAGATAAATGAAAATTTTTCTCATATTCCTATTTATACTAGTATTTAATGTTCGTTTGGTTTCCTATAGGAGGAGGGCTTTTACCGTGATGTTCTAATGGATGCCTGCTGGTGTCCATGGAAACATCAAGATGAAAAAGATTTCTGAATCACTTACCTCAGAAACCGTGGAAATGGCGACCCTATTTTTGAACCTATTATGAGGATTGAAGGATGGATTTATAATTTCCTTTGCATTTAAGAGAACCACAGGTATGCCAAACACTTCGTAGAAACAAACTGTGAGTTAAGAGTGATCTTCGTCGATAGAAATCAAAATTCTATAAGCAGAAGCTTTTATTTCAATATTTGCAACATCAAATTTATTGTTTATTCTAATTCAAAAGATACGGAATTTAGTTTGAAATTTGCTCGTCAAAATGTATTACCAACTAAAAACTTTCATTATTTAAAGATAGACATTAGAACTCCACCAAAAAAAGGTGTAATCTTAATTAAAAAAAAAAAAAGTCTTGTGAGTTAAGAGTGACTCTCATCCGTAAAAACCAAAAACTTTATAAACTAAAGTTTCATTACAATATATTTAATAACAAAATTTATTTTTTATATTGATTCTAAAGATGCAAAATCTACAAATTTTAAAATTGCTCATTAAAATTTATTATCAACTAAAACTTTCGTAATTTAAATTCCAAAATCTTGAGACTTTATTTAGCTTTTCCAGTCATCTTGATTATGGTCATTTCATTATTTTTTTCCTCTTTCCATCAATTTTTCACAAATAAAAGCCCAGCTCTTCAAAATAAATATCATTCTCGATAAAACACAAATTACACTAACATTTAGAAGGTTTGGGAGAAAGTGGGAGTAGCACCAATCGCATTTGTAGACATTGCCGAGCCCTGTTAAACATAAGGGTTTTCGATTGTGTTGTTAGTGATGTTTTGACAAATGTTAAAAACGATGCTCAAAATACAAATCGTTTTCGGCAAGGTACAAATGACTCTAGAGACTATAGGACATTTGGGAGCCCTATACCTTATTTTTTGTGGTAATATGTGTTCATTTTAATTCATTTTAATTCATTTTAATTCATCTGATTTCTCTTCATCTTAAGATTTATTTATTCATCTATAGCAGTACCTGTTATTTTGATGGTTGGTGTAAATTAATTGTTTTATTTTCTGTTCGTTTGAGGTTTCATTTATTGATTGGTGGCTATTTCTGTTGGTTTTTAATTAAAAATTTTTTTTAATTACACAGAGCTCGAACACCTGCCATCTGAAGAGAACCGCAACCAAAATGTTCCAGTTTCTAGAGCCTTATTACGTAGCTAGGTTATTTTTAAAATTCTAATAAGCTCTTCTTTTTCATGGGAAAAATTATCGCTGCAAAGAGGCATCTTTATGGGAAATTTTAGATGTCTTTACTGCTGAATGCAAACACCAAGCTACAGGAATAAATTTCCTTATTAGATTTTATTTTCAGCCTACAATTGACACAATCGATAAAAAAAAATTTACTATTCATGCTGGAATAAAGACTGATGAAAACTTATTAAGGAGTGACCACAAAGTCAAAAGTAAAAGCTTGAAATTGGGGAATAACAATTACTAATTATTTTTTTTTTTAAGCTGATTGAAAATACGAAAAGTTTATCAGAATCGGGGTTACATTTGAAAATTAAGTTGAAGCAAAATTATTCCTTCCTTTATTCTAGCAGTAGACAATTCAGTGTCTGAACATCTTTACAAAAATGTAAGATTGCTCTGCTGGATTTTAACCGGTGCTGTAAATCATCAGAAAAAAGCAATTCATGTCAAAGCAACTTGGGGGAAAAGATGCAATATACTGTTATTTGTGAGTTCTAAAGAAGGTAAGATAAAATTATTTCATATCATCCTTGTTAAGGTGACTAATTAGGATGCATGGTTAATTTAAGGGTTGATCGAAGGAGCGTGTTAAAGGCCACTCATTTGTGCTTTGGTAAATAATTTAGACGTAGACTATGTCCATAGTTGAGACACTAAGTTGAGAAAGGAAAGAATTTTTTACACTTGCGTATTACTAACTGATCACTTATTACTTTATGGTGTATATGGGTTTAACATTATCATTTGTAAAGGACCTCATCGATAAACTTTCTTTTTATACAATGAGGACCCCCCCCCCCCAAAAAAAAAAAATATATATGAGTATTTACTTCTAAGTAAAACTGTGCCTTCATTAGGATTTTTGTTTCTAGCAAAGTCACCCGTGCTTTTTTAGTTTTTCTTTCAGGTCGGATGTCCACTTGTACTTTTGAAGGCTCAAAAAGCGAAAACCAGTGGACTTTTTTTTGTCTAATCCAAAGAACAAAAACTTTTTTTTTTCACTCGGCCGACTTCACTTGAAGTAGCCACAATCGTATCCAGACAATTCACAATTAAATGATTTGGTCATCATTTTTTTTTCTATAAATTTTCTGTCATTATCAATACTGTCGTAGAACAACGTGACATGGATTTTTTCAGCAATCAAAATTGTTATTGTTATTGTCATTGATTTTTTATAATCATCGAGAAAGCTACATCGAATTTGTTTGTCATGGTACAAATTGTCATTCTTTTTCATCTGTCATCGGAGAAAATGTCTTTGTTTTCTTCCTTTAAACAGATGGTCATTAATCAGGCTTTAGCGTGCGTCTAAACCCCCTCCTCCGTTTCGAGTGACAAGCTAGCTTATAAGGCGTCTTCATAAACATTCTACTCAGGCTCGCGTCCAATGGTAAATTCCAAAGCTGAAGACCAAATTCTGTCCTTGAGGGGTTTATCAACTGGGTTTTTAGACTGAGTTGACTTGCTTGCAAGGCGTTTTTGCTTGGGGCTTCAAGGGCCAAAGTCCAAGGGCATAGAGATTGAAAATTACAACAATAACACCTTTTTGGGCATATCTCCCTCCATAGCTAAATAAAAATGCAACTATTGTTTAATCTTCCATTTGAAATTATATCCTTTTTTTATATGTCACCGGACTAAATATCATTGCTTTATTTTCTGCTGTTGAACAGAAGGTCAGTAGTTGCGTTTTTGCATGCCTTCCAGGACCTTTTTGGATGAGAGATTTTCTAAAAAGATATTTCATAAAGCTTTTACGTAGCTTTTATGCATCGTTTTTTTTTCTGGCGTCCAATGTCAAAAAGCAAAATCCAAAGCTGAGGTTCCTACTGTTGTTGGGGACTTTTTCTGTTAGACTTTAGACTGACTTGACTTGCATATAAGGCGTTTGCGCTGGGGATTCAAAGGACAAAGTCTAATGGCTCAAGGACCGAAAGCGGAAAGACTGGCCGGAATGCTGGGGCCAGCCTGTTGCCTTGAACAATGGTGATCAAGCCAGTAATCTTGTTCATGTAATCCTGGATTTAAAATTCTTACTCTTTAAACCACTAATTCCTTCAAAACCAACGAGCAAATAGACTTTTTCTCTAGAAGAAGAACGACCGACTGCTTCGAGAAAACGGCCTTTTATTCGCCAAATCTTCTATTTTGGACGAATAATCGGTCTGTCTAAACACGGCATAAGGCAAAAACATTTCCAAATTTGCTATTAAATTTTTTTTTCCTTTCTTTGTTTTTATTTCTTCAATCGTTTGTGACTAAGACGGGCCCGAACATAAGGGGGGATAGAATCCAGTTTTAAAATACCGTAATACGACCTTGCGATTGTATAGTCTAACGCATTGCTGAAGTATTTATATTCCTCCCTTTGGACTAATACCAAAAATAAAATGTTTTGAAAAGAAGGTACACTCGCGGCAATTTTCCATTACACATATGTTATCTGTTAAATCAGCACCATTTTCGTTGTCGCGAGTATTGAATGCAAGAAAAGCTGGAAAGTTTATACAGCACAATTACTACGCAACATAGAGAATTAGCGCTATGTATGCAAACTTGATGTAGTTCTTTAATGGCAGATAAAGTCCTCAAGAACAGCTTTAGCCTTAGCTTTGGAATTTGCCATTGCCGCTAGACCCTGAGTGGGATATTTATAAAAAAAAAACCCTTATAAGCTAGCTTTCCACACGCAAGGGGGAAGGAGGGGGTCGGTGAATAAGCATGTTAAAATCTCACTAATGACAATATGTTCAATGGCAAAAAAACAATGGCACTTTGTCCGATGACAAATAAAACGATGTCGGGTTTTTCGATGATAATAAAAATCAGTGACCATTTGTCCAATTGTAAACGAACGATTAAAATTGCCCGATGACAAGAAAAAGCAGTGACAGAATATCCGATGACAAGAGAAAACCATGGCAGTTTATGGGATGAAAAGAAAAATGACAGTTTGTCCGATGGCAGAAAAAACCGATGACACTTTGTCCTATGATAGTCTTGGTAATGACGGTAAAATCCAAGGCAAAAAAAGCGATGACCAAATTATTTTATGGCAAAACGTTAAAGAACCAGTTTAAATTGTGCTTTAATGAAAATACGACTGATCTAAAATGTTCATTTTTTTATTCTAATATGTTGAAGAAGGAAATGGTTATGGAAGTATACTCTTAAATATACTACAAGTACTTCTTTTTGAAGTGCTAAATATTGTCAAATCTTCAGTTTGTAAAATGTGAAGTTTAATCTTAAACTGAAAAACGTTAAACTGATTTTTGAAAATTGAAGTTAGAAAACTGAATTTTGACACGCGCTTTAACGGAAATATTACTAAAACATGTACTTTCTTATCATAATTCTTAGAAATAGCACGTTTCTATAAAAGCATATTTTCTTAGATTTGTCCACGGGTATCTTTAATTTGTAATGCTGGATATTTAAGTTTCAATGCTGATCCACATATTTCACTCGATCTTTCTTGTAGGTTTCATTGTTGTTTGGTTTGTTTTATTTCCTTACTTAGTGTACAAATTAAACCTGTAAGGTAGTTCTCTTAACAAACAAATCTGCAGGACAGTGAGAATGGACTCTGGTAACTGGTGGAGTTGCAAAATGTTTTCAGTTTCTTAAACCAACTGGGCATTCTCAATTGTCAACCTTAGAACATTTTCATCCATTTGATTCGCTAGTTACATTTTTTATAGCACAACATTCTGAAAATTGCAGCTTAATGAGACACGATTGATGCTTAATGAGATACAATAATGATTATGTTGCATTATCAGCACATAAGCCACATCTCTAAAAAACATCTACACGAACTACAATTATCATGATTTAATCACCTTTTTTTTAATTAAGCTGAATTTCAAACTAATTTCAGATTCTTCTCTACCAACTATTGCGTTTCGTGTACCAGATGCAAAGACACATCTTTGGGGAAAAACAAAGGAAGCATTCAAATTCATTTACAAGAACTACTTTGACAAGGCAGATTGGTTCTTCAAGGCCGATGACGATACTTTCGCCATCCCCGAAAATGCCAGATACCTCTTGTCACGCTATAATACCTCAGAGCCAATATATTTTGGTGCCAAATTAAAAAGATCTCAAAGCAACACATTTGCCAGTGGTGGACCAGGTAATCATATTTTTAATACGTGATTAGTAATTTACGTAATTCAAGCTATGGTAGGGAGTTTAATAATAACCATATTTTCTGTTTTAGTTTATATAATTGCCAACGTTTTCAGTAAAATCAAATACAATAGAAAAAAGTTCTAAATAGCCAAGCTCCAGTAGTTCACACACTTTTTTTGGTTGGTATGAATCTTAGAGGTATTTTTCCGAACATGCGTTTTATCCCTTTTCTTATTTATAGAAATAGTTCAAACATGAAAGCCTGACATCATGGAGATTTTTGCCAGATCTTTGCTGTCTGAAAAATTTTTTATTCACACAATTAAGTTGGAACTTCCTGCGAAGTTTTCCTCCATTGTTTATGCTTTATAACAAAAAGCATTTATAACTAGAGCATTTAAACTGTTGGTGTAGTAATAAAGAAAAGGCCAGTTTTCCAAGGAACTGTCCGGCGACAAATGTTTTCTAACCAAGACTTATTTAAGAGTAATATCTATCTTTAGGTTCGACTAAACAGGAATGTGTAGCTCCGAGAAGTAATTTTTGAAAGTTTGTACCCTGAAACACGTCAAATGTCCTGTCAAACCAAATGTCAAACCGAATTATATCAATAGCTTACGGTACACAATTTAAATACTTTGAAAAAAAAAATCAGATTTGGAAAAAAGGTCTTATTTCTTCCGAGCCTGATTCGTGGCAGAAGTAGAACTGATGGTAGGCTACTGTCTGTTTTCCTTTTGTTCACTTCCAGTGGGCGTGATGTTGGATGGTCAGCCCACTTGCATTACCATCATCAATGACGTCAACTAATGCGAAATACTTCTGTAAAAAGCTACGTAGAAAGAAGCTACCTTTCCGTAAGAAATTAAAATGCCCCATCCTACCAAATGAAGTAGCCAATCTCTATCCACGACATAGTGACATGTTTCTGTTGGCGTTAGTTGAACCTCAGATTTGTCCTGCTTTTTTATTTCATACGCGAGTGCAGCCTTATCTGCTGTGAAGATGGCTTGCATGAGACTCGAATAGGGCAGGTGGGAATGTCAATAGCCTTTACTTGAGCGTATCGGCCGGATTTGAACCATCTGTTGACGCTACAGCACAGAGCTGTTGAAACAACAGTAAAGTGACTATTTGAATGACTTTGCCGTTTGTTACTGGTGAATATATTGCGGTCAAATTCACTGCACAATCTTTTCTTGAATGAACTTGAGAAGACGCATTTACCCGTCACTGAGTGACATTAGATAGTGCAGTCACTGAGCGTTGAATATAAGTTGGGGAAAAGAGGGTGTTTTTGAACGGGGAAATCTTGACAAATCGGGCTCAGAATGAATGAGAAGGATCATCAATTCATTTTTTTTAGGATTAGATTTCAGTAAAATACTGTTCAGACGAAAACATTCCAATAATGGCATTTGTTTTTATCCAATCTGACCTCGCTTAGAGTGGAAATGAGGTACTATATAAATAATTTTTTTATTCTAATGTAACTTTCAGTCTACCCGGCATGGAATGAATAGAAAACCACTTTCTAATCCAGAAAATATTACAGAAACTATAATTCGAGATTTTTCCCTTCTTGCTCTTGAAAAAAGAATATTTTTGCAAAAGCGATTTCAAGCACTTTTTATGTATAATTTATACGGAATTTTTTTTTAGCATTTTAATACCAAAAACATTTCGTTACTCAAATACTGAAGTTTGGCTATACTTTTCGTATGGTAGTTTAACGTTCCTAAATAGTCAGTCGGATAAAAACTCTTAACTGAAGCTTTACAATCCCCCATTTTGAAAACTTTCGCCTCATCCCGTATGAAAATATTGTCTCCTTGTAGTTCAAACTATTAGTTGAATATTATCAACAAAAAATAAAGTTTGTGCTCTCCCGGCACTAGAAGTTAGTGCGTTGGCTTTAAATATAAACAATCTTCGTTCTGATCCTCGATGGAACCATTTTGTTTATTCAGTTATTTAATTTTGCAATTTCTTTAGAAACTATGGATATTACTGTTACCTCTTTTGTCTTTTCAGTGTCATGGTTGCGGCACTGGCTGCAATCTAAGAAAGGAGTGAACCGTCACTCTCTATAACAGAAAAAATAAATATTTTCAGTGAAACTCTCTCATGAGAGAAACTTTCAAATTAACACTGATTTGGGAATAATAATTTTTATTCTCATTTCTCGATTGACTTACAATTGAAATTGCCATTTACTTTTAACCACGGATTTTCAGTCCAATTAGGCCTACATATTGAGAGAGAGAAAAATTAATAATAACATCTCATTCATTATGTCCATGTGACTAAAGTGGGTATATGTCTAGTTCTGTGTTCTTTGCTCTTTGCCAGAAAGAATCTGGAGGCAAAGAGCGCATGCCCCCCGTAATGCTTATGTATTAACCTAAAGAAAATCTTACCTAAATGCCTGGCCGGCACACGAATATGTTCCTGGGATAGTTTGAATGACGTCAGGAGTAAACATATTGTTTAAATATATTGTTTAATGTTAAGTTTTCGTCGACCTTTTTTGTGTTCTTATCGAAGTTAGATAATATATTTTTTGTCAGGTACGTTGGATTTTTATTTAAAAAACAAAAATTAACACAAGTAACAAAACAAAAATTACCAAAAAAAATTCTTTTTTCAACTGAAATTACGAGATTGAAACTTAAAATAAGCAAAAATTATCATTTTTTAGAGTACGGAACACAAATCTATAAAATTATCTTAAATAAATTGCCACATGGTAATTGTCTGCATTTGTAAAATTATGCATAACTATCGTTTTACTGAAAAAATAAAAAACACAAAGAAGAATATGGTTCAAGGAGACAATAAGACCTTAAAAAGCCTGCAGAAAATGAAAGACTAATTTATAAGGCTTCCAATTGTCTTCACCAAGCAACGATGTCAATAACACAGAATACAATTTAAATGCTTTCAAACCTAAGAAAAAAAGAAATATGGTTATAGTAACCGCAAAGCAGAATACAAGATTGAAAGACTTGTTTATAATTCAAACCACTGGTCTTTTGTGCTGAAATATCAAATGCCAAATTCATACTCCAGAACCCTACTTCAATATTATTTGATATCAAGAACACAAAACCCCAAAACCAGTTCCTTCCGCCTAGGGAGAATTTCAAGCTATGATGTGAGTTCTTGAGGTAAGTCTATAGCCCTAAAACTTTCTAGGTACTTTTTCTCTGTGTATTTTCTACAACACAGTCATCAAATATTCAATTTGAAACGGAAAGAATAGCCATTCAATTTATTGGGTTCAACATGCAAAAGATGAATGACAGTAGGTAAATTTGAGCCATATGAAACATCCTAAAATGCTATGTTAATTTACAGTGGAAAAATTTTCTAAGGCACTTTATGTTTTGTGTCACTTACTTTACGCTTCAGTTTTTTTTACAATATGATATTTTATGTTTTCAGCAAAGCAATACAGTTCTATAACTATAGGTTAAGAAAATAAGATGGGGATAAATCCATTTATTTTGAAGTGAAAACACGTAAAAAGTACGTATTTTGACAGTGAAAACACGTATAAAATTACTGTTGTCTGCATATTTTTTTACCGAAAAAAAGGACACCTAACTATAGGGAATTACTCAGAGTAAATTCTTTTCAGATATTTAGATGTGTATATGGTAGATGTATATCGTAAACACTACAAAGCAATCCTTTTTTTCTTGGATAGATTTGTAAGATTGCCCTATTTTTAGGACTAGAAACTCAGTCTGATCGTTGCTCTAAGCAAGCTCTGGGTAAACCTATACCTCTGAACGTTCCTTCTTTACTTTTTAATTTCTAAATTTATAAATCTTTCTTCCCAAAGATCTTAAAGTAACAATCAGTCGATTGGTATTGTGATAAATTGAGGCAATTTAGTTCAAGTCGGTACTCAAAATACGGTGACAACTAAACTTTATTAGTAAATTTAAGAAAAGAGGAGAAAACGTTGTAATTCTAATTATAATATCCTTCCAATGGCTCTCTTCAAAGTTCAATAGTCTTTTATTGTGTGTGTGTGTGTGTCTTCTATTGTCCACGTGGCATTCACCGAAAAAAAAAGATTATCTTAGTTTTAGAGCTACAGAAATTCTAACTGAATAATTTAGTTAAGGCTTGGGTCTATTGTGTTAGAGTCCTTAAGTGTAAATTATCAAATTAGGTAAACTCTGTTAATTTGGCTAGAAATGGAAGCACCAAAGTTACGAATTTTATTTGATTCGTTAAGGCACGTCAAGACGATCAATCAAAGGGGTTTGAAAGTGGGCAAAGCTCGGAATAATCAAATAAATTTGTTAAAAATTTGTTAGTAACCCAAGACAAGGTATTCTATAATTATTTCTTGTAGAATAAATTAGTATTCCTTGGATCTCTGGCAGATCTTAAACTTCATTAGGAAAGGTGCTT
This sequence comes from Artemia sp. Qi Xiang Cuo, assembly GCF_049724085.1. Lineage (NCBI taxonomy): Eukaryota > Metazoa > Arthropoda > Branchiopoda > Anostraca > Artemiidae > Artemia > Artemia sp. Qi Xiang Cuo. The sequence goes on from NC_142811.1 coordinate 30,346,517, forward strand.
GGATTGAAGTTCCCTCGACAGTAGTAACCGTACAATTACTTGAAAGTTTACATACATATCTATGCCTTAGGCGTAAGTTTGAATGTATACTTTCAATGCATTGTACGGTTACCAGGGTCATTTGCCTATAGCCTTTTTGGTGATAAGCCCAGTATTCTACAATGCTCGCGTAAAGCATCTAGTACCACAGCCAGTGATTGCGGTTTTTTTTTTATGTTAAATCCGTGGTCATTCATCTGTAAGTTGATTAGTAGGTTTTATTTTTAAAAACTTGGCTATTCGTTTCATGGGTTTCATTAATAGAACGAGTAATGCATTTGAAAAGGGTAATTACTTCTTTAGTTTACGAGATTTGCGAATTTTTTTTTGCGAAAAGATATTTGCGAAAAGATATTTGCGTAGACGCTTACAAGGGACATTGCTAGAAAGTATTCAATAGCTTAATTGAAAAGTAACTATAGAATGACATTGTGACTTGACCTAGCTTTACCTCACCGATGTGGTCTGTATAATACGTAAGTAACGTTTGAAAAATATTGTCAATTTAAAAAGAAATGGCTGAAAAGTGTTATGAGGGAGGTGGGTCGCATAGAGGGGTGAGGTGCACGAGGGGTCATATAAAGCGGATACCGTTGCACGGCGGGAGTACGGTTATCCACGGGGTCAGGTCCAAGGGGGGTTCCGGGGCCCGGGGGCTATCCCTTTTTTTTTTTCGTAAATCGGGCTCCCTGTTTTCAAAATCCCTTTTTCTTCTGAGGCTTGGAGCATTTGGTTTACTTCCTGTACTTTTCTGGACCTTTACGTTCCTTCCGGTGCTATGGGTCACTCACCTATTACTGTGAACGGTATTAGTAGTTTTTTTTTTAAACTTGGCTCACATTGCCTATTAAAAGGTAGTGTGAAATTTAAACTGTAATAGACGGGTTTATGAAAAGTGTTATGGGCTTCCTTGAAAAAATAACAGTTAAAAAAAATAAATAAAAAAGTATACATGATCTTTCTTATGGCAAAAAAAATAAAAATTACAATCAAAAATGGTCAAACGTGTTAACAACCTGTAAGTTATAGATATCTGATAACTCGTTCAGTATCGTATGTATTATTAGTGGTATCAAAGGTATTTCATTTGCGTAAAGCTATCTCGATTCGTCAAAACTTTTATCATTCGCATAAAACTAACTCAATTTGCAAAAAAGGTATTCCATTTGCGTAAATTCTTGATTTTTTGTCGTGCTACTTAGATAATAGAGGAACATTTGGTTTTCTTCCCTAATTTAGTGTGTTTTCTTAATAAAATGATCAATCGTTAACAAATTTAGCCTTAGCTATTTAAAACTGCACATAAACTCTTTATTTTTTGTTGTGTTAATTATATAATAAAGTAAATTTTGTTTTTATTTCATAGTTGAGGAGGGGGGGGTGGTGCTGTGCGGGGGGCGGGGACCGCGGGGTCAGATACAGCGGAGACCGGGGCCCGGCCGGAGTGCGGGTAGCCCCTGGGTCACGTACCCGGGGTGGTCCGGGGCACGGGGGGTACCCCTTTTTTTTTTTCTTAAATCTGGCTCCCTGTTTTAAAAAGCCCTTTTTATTATGAGTCTTGGTGCCTTTAATGACTAGTTATTAAACTTAATGAAATTTAGCACGGAGGTTCAGTTGTACAGGGGTTTCAGTTATACAGGGGTTCAGTTACATGGGGGTTCTTTGTGTTAAATAAGTAGTTTTTGTATCTTTTAAAAGAACTTTACGGGGATTGAGAGACTCAGTCGCCTAATTACGTTTGATTTTTCTATACTTGATTTACATTAAAAAAGAAATTTTTGTGTTAATTAAGTATTTTTTTTATATTTTAAAAGAGCTTTACGGGGATTGAGAGACTCAGTTGCCTAATTCCGTGTGATTTTTTTTTACTTGATGGTCATTAAAAACGAAATTTTTGTGTTAAATAAGTAGTTTTTGTATCTTTTAAAAAAGCTTTACGAGGATTGAGAGACTCAGTTGCCTAATTCCGTGTGATTTTTCTTTACTTGATGGTCATTAAAAACGAAATTTTTATGTTAAATAAGTAGTTTTTGTATCTTTTAAAAGATCTTTACGGGGATTGAGAGACTCAGGTGCCTAATTCCGTGTGATTTTTCTTTACTTGATGGTCATTAAAAACGAAATTTTTGTGTTAAATAAGTAGTTTTTGTATCTTTTAAAATAGCTTTATGGGGAATGAGAGACTCAGTTGCCTAAGTCCGAGTGATTTTTCTTTACTTGATGATCATTAAAAAATAAATTTTTATGTTAAATAAGTTGATTTTGTATATTTTAAAAGAGCTTTAAGTTGATTTAGAGACTCAGTTTCATAATTCCTTGTGATTTTTCTTTACTTGGTAGTCATTAAAAACTAAATTTTTGTGTTAAATAAGTAGTTTATGTATCTTTTAAAAGAACTTTAAGGGGATTGAGAGACTCAGTTTACTAATTACGTGTGATTTTTCTTTACTTGCTGGTCATTAAAAACGAAATTTTTGTGTTAAATAAGTAGTTTTTGTATCTTTTAAAAGAGCTTTAAGGGGTTTGAGAGACTCAGTTGCATAATTCCGTGTGATTTTTGTTGTCTTGGTGGTCGGTAAAAACGAAATTTTTGTGTTAAATAAGTAGTTTTTGTAACTTTTAAAAGAGCTTTACGGGGTTTGAGAGACTCAGTTGCCTGATTCCGTGTGGTTTTTCCTTACTTGGTAGTCATTAAAAACGAAATTTTTGTGTTAAATAAGTAGTTTTTCTATCTTTTTAAAGAGCTTTAAGGGGATTGAGAGACTCAGTTGCCTGTTTCCGTGAGTTTTTTGTTTACTTGGTGGTCGTTAAAAACGAAATTTTTGTGTTAAATAAGTAGTTTTTGAATCTTTTAAAAGAGCTTTACGGGGTTTGAGAGACTCAGTTGCCTAAGTCCTTGTGGTTTTTCTTTACTTGGTAGTCATTAAAAACTAAATGTTCGTGTTAAATAAGTAGTTTTTGTATCTTTTAAAAGAGCTTTAAGGGGTTTGAGAGACTCAGTTGCCTGTTTCCGTGTGGTTTTTCTTTACATGGTTGTCTTTAAAAACGAAATTTATGTTTTAAATAAGTAGTTTTTGTATCATTTAAAATATCTTTAAGGGGTTTGAGAGACTCTGTAATGAACTAGTTTTTCAGTAAAGACACTCGATATACTAAAAGTGTTTAATTCAAACTTTTTTAAAAATTCTAAATTTTTAAAATTTATTTATTTTTTTCTTTCTGTACATAACTTAAAATGTCAAAATATGCTTACAGTTCTAACAATTGCGCTCTGTGATTGGTCAGAGACACGATGTGACTTTCCCACTGGCATTCTATGACCGGTTATTGACAGCGCTCTGTGATTGATCAGAGACACGATGTGACTTTCCCACTGGTATTCTATGACTGGTTATTGACACAACCTAATCTATTGAATGTATTAAATCAGTATTTTTTAAGCAGTTGAACGATAAACTCATAATTAATATATTTTAAAAAAAAGTTAATATGGAACATTTTAATAAATTGTGTTTACATAACAAGTTTATTGTAGCATTGAATGCCGACAAAAAGAAATATTTAAACTTTGAAACAAGTACAGGTGGTAGCACTATTGGAAATGTATGCATGCATTGTCATGACAGTAAGGAATTAAATTTCTTTGGAATACCGAAAAAATTCAACTCTTATGTTGGTGGTTATGCGAGATTGAGATCTCCAGAGATGATTGCACTCAAAGAGAATGCCAACATAAAAATAATCATTGATGATAGAGGACAACTCCTTGCTACTGTTGCAGGTAACACATTACCTACTGATACATCCAATCGTCACCTTTCAGGTATTAGCATTCAACGGAAGATCAATAAAAGAAATGCCTACTCTTCTACTAATATCGTAAACCATATCTTGTCTACGTGCCGAAACTGTTACATGTGTAAAAATAATGTGATAATAGACAGTGAAATTGCCAGAAAAATAAAAAGGGCATTGTCAGAAAATATCACGATGGAATATAAAGATGAATCGATGAAAAACAAATCACCAGCAAAAGTTACTGCCATTTGTCAAACAGTCATTGAACCAAATAATACAAAAGACGAAAAGCATATTGAGCCTTTTGATGAGACACCAGTAAAAATTGTGTATGACTCAAAATGGAATAATGATTATTCTACTGATTACGAACTAAGAGAAGACAATAGCTATAATATCAAGAGAGAACATGGTGAACTATTTTATGGAACAGATTCAAAATGTCCAAAGTTAATTGTTGATATTAATAATGTATCATAATATATTTATTGTATTAATATTCTACAGAGCATTATTTCATTAAAAATATATTTTGCATTACATTGTTATGTGTTCATTATTTTTAGAGTAAGCTAGCATATCAAACGTTGAGAATGTCTAATAAAACGTCGGAGATGTAAGAAAAAGGAATTTGCAGAAATCTATTGTCAGACACATGATTATAAATTTTTTCTTGAATTTGCCTCCTTGATAAATAAAAACATACATTTCATTAAAGAAATTATGACGACACTATAAGTAATCTACAAACTCTGTCCTGAAGTTAACTAATGGATACACAATGCATAAATATCATTTAAGAAATTATCAAAAATTGTAAGTAAGTAGCAAATTCTTTCAAAAATATGTTAATACGTTTAAGCAATAAATATCTTTAAGCCTAACCCGTCTTTATTCTTTAGAATAGTTTTATTCATTTCATTAAATTATGAAGAAATTGTAAGTAAGTAACAATAGCTTTCTTGAATTCGCTTCCTGGACACAATACAGGTATTTAATTCAAGAAATAATAATAAAATCGCAAGTAATTAATAAAGTCTTTATTATTTTCCCCTATTGGATACACAATACTGAAATTTAATTCAAGAAATTATTAAGTAATTATAAATAGTTAACACACTCATGTTAACTCATGGATAAACAATTCAGAAAATTCATTTAAGAAATTATAAAAAATTTTAAGTAAGAAGCAAATTCTTTCTTGAATTCGCCTCCTGGGTAAATAAAAAAGACAGTTCATTAAAGAAATTATGAAAAAATTGTAAGTAATTAGCAAATTCTTTATTGTATTCAACTGCTGAATAAAAAAAAAATAAATTTCGTTCGAGAAATTATGACAAAATTCAAATTAATTAACAAACTCTTTATTGTTTTCATGACTTAGATACACGTTGTAGAAATTTAATTCAAGAAATTATGAAAAAATTCTCAGTAAGTAGCAATTTCTTTCTTGAAGTCAACTCTTGGATACACAATACAGAAATTTCATTCAAGAAATTATGAAAAAAAACAATTTCTTTCTTGAAGTCAACTCTTGGATACACAATACAGAAATTTCATTCAAGAAATTATGAAAATATTTATAAGTAAGTAACAAACTCTTTTTGTTTTCAACTCTTGGATATACAGTACAGATACTTCATTCAAGAAATTATGAAAAAATCGCAAGTAAGTAACTTTTTTTTCTCTTTATCAAAAAAAATTTTCGCTTAGCTACACGATGTAGAAATTTAATTAAAGCAATTAGGAAAAAATTATCATTAATTAACAATTTATTTATTTAAGTCAACTATTGGATACAAAATACAGAAATTTCATTCAAGAATTTCATGACTTAGATACACGATGTAGAAATTTGATTCAAGAAATTATGAAAAAATTCTCAGTAAGTAGCAATTTCTTTCTTGAAGTCGTCTCTTGGATACACAATGCGGAAATTTCATTCAAAAAATTATTAAAATATTTGTAAGTAAGTAACAAAATCTTTATTGATTTCACATCTTGGATATACATTACAGATACTTCATTCAAGAAATTGTGAAAAAATTGAAAGTAAGTAACTATTTTTTCTCTGTATAACATACAATTTTCACTTAGCTAAATGATGGAGAAATTTAATTAATTAAATTATTGACAAATTCTCAGAAAGTAACAATATCTTTCTTGAAGTCAACTCTTGGATATGTAATACAGAAATTTAATTCAATAAATTATGAAAAAATTGTAACTAAGTAGCAAATTCTTTCTTGAATTTACATGCTGGACAAACAAAAAAGAAATTTCGTTCAATAAATTATGACAAAATTCTAAGTAAGTAACAAACTCTTTATTGTTTTCACGAGTTAGATATACGACCTAGAAATTTTATTCAAAAAATTATGAAAAAATTAACAGTATATTTAGCAAATTCTTACTTGATTTCAACTGTTTGTAAAAAAAAAAAAAAAAAAAAAAGACAAAAAATAATTTAAAAAAAACCAAAAAATTTATAGCATATTTAAGAAAATCTTATTCAAAATATTAAATACATGTCACAAAGCACGTAAATTCTAAAAACACCGAAAGTAGTTCTTACAGGATACAAAAAGTTCAAACAAAATCAGAAAATAGTTCTTAAAAAACAAAAATTATTCTTACGAAATACAAAAATATTTTATACAAATACAAAATAGTACTAACAGAATAAAAAAATAGTTGTTGCAAAATTCGAAATACTTGTTACAAAACAAAAAGATTTGTATGCCTTTCCTTGGCACCTGTCCAAAAGAGCGGGGACTCCCCACTGGTTCCTACACATTGCAAGAAAGTGAGCAGTACGAAAACTCCACTTTTTCAACCAGACTGGTTTATTAGGGACCAATCGGGAGAGATATGTAAAGTCGACATAGCTTTATTTCATTTTTTTAAGGTTCATTTAGACCAGGTTACGTGCGCGCACGTAACCTGGTCTAAATGAACCTTAAAAAATGAAATAAAGCTATGTCGGCTTCATATCTCTCCGATTGGTCCCTAGAAACCAGTCTGGTTGAAAACGTGGAGTTTCGTACTGCTCACTCTTGCAATGTGTAGGAACCAGTGGGAGTCCCATCGTTTGGAAGGTGCCAGAAAGGCATACAAATCTTTTTGTTTTGTAACAAGTATTTCGAATTTTGCAACAACTATTTTTATTCTGTTAGTACTATTTTGGATTTGTCTAAAATATTTTTGTATTTCATAAGAATAATTTTGTTTTTTAAGAACTATTTTCGAGATTTTGTTTGAACTTTTGTATCCTGTAGAACTACTTTCGGTGTTGTTAGAATTTCCGTGCTTTGTGACATGTATTTCATATTTTGCAGAAGATATTCTTAACTCTGCTAGAACTATTTTGGATTTGTGTAAAGATTTTTGTCTTTTTTTTTTTTGTTTATCCAACAGGTGAATTCAGAAAAATTTGCTACTTAGACTGAGAATTTTTCATAATTTCTTGAATTAAATTTCTAGGTCATATATCTAACTCGTGAAAACAATAAAGTTTGTTACTTACTTAGAATTTTGTCATAATTTCTTGAACGAAATTTCTTTTTGTTTGTCCAGCAGGTAAATTCAAGAAAATTTGCTACTTAGTTACAATTTTTCATAATTTCTTGAATCAAATTTCCGTATTGCATATCCAAGTTGACTTCAAGAAGAAATTGTTACTTACTGAGAATTTTTCAATAATTTCTTGAATTAAATTTCTACATCATTTAGCTAAGTGAAAATTGTTTGTGATAAAGAGAAAAAAGTTACTTACTTGCGATTTTTCACAATTTCTTGAATGAAGTATCTGTACTGTATATCCAAGAGGTGAAATCAATAAAGAGTTTGTTACTTACTTACAAATATTTTCATAATTTCTTGAATGAAATTTCCGCATTGTGTATCAAAGAGACGACTTCAAGAAAGAAATTGTTACTTACTGAGAATTTTTCATAATTTCTTGAATCAAATTTCTACATCATGTATCTAAGTCATGAAATTCTTGAATGAAATTTCCGTATTATGTATCCATGAGTTGACTTCAAGAAGAAATTGTTACTTACTGAGAATTTTTCCTAATTTCTTGAATTAAATTTCTACATCATGTAGCTAAGTGAAAATTGTTTTTGATAAAGAGAAAAAAGTTACTTACTGCGATTTTTCATAATTTCTTGAATGAAATATCTGTACTGTATATCCAAGAGGTGAAAACAAAAAGTTTGTTACTTACTTACAAATATTTTCATAATTTCTTGAATGAAATTTCTGTATTGTGTATCCAGAGTTGACTTCAAGAAAGAAATTGTTTTTTTCATAATTTCTTAAATGAAATTTCCATATTATGTATCCAAAGTTGACTTCAAGAAAGAAATTGCTACTTACTGAGAATTTTTCATAATTTCTTGAATTAAATTTCTACAACGTGTATCTAAGTCATGAAAACAATAAAGATTTGTTACTTACTTGGAATTTTGTCATAATTTCTCGAACGAAATGTCTTTTTTGTTTATTCAGCAGGTGAATACAAGAAAATTTGCTACTTACTACAATTTTTCATAATTTCTTTAATGAACTGTCTTTTTATTTACCCAGGAGGCGAATTCAAGAAAAATTTGCTACTTACTTAAAATTTTTGATAATTTCTTAAATGAAATTTCTGCATTATGTATCCATGAGGTAACATGAGTGTGTTACTATTTAGAATTCCTTCATAATTTCTTGAATGAAATTTCAGTATTGTGTATCCAATAGGGGAAAACAATAAAGACTTTATTACTTACTTGCGATTTTATTATTATTTCTTGAATTAAATATCTGTATTGTGTCCAGAAGCGAATTCAAGAAACTATTGTTACTTACTTACAATTTCTTCATAATTTAATGAAATGAATAAAACTATTCTAAAGAATAAAGACAGGTTAAGCTTAAAGATATTTATTGCTTAAACATATTAACATATTTTTGAAAGAATTTGCTACTTACTTACAATTTTTGATAATTTCTTAAATGAAATTTCTGCATTATGTATCCATGAGGTAACTTCAAGACAGAGTTTGTAGCTTACTTAGAGATTTCGTCATAATTTCTTGAATGAAATGTCTTTTTATTTATCCAGGAGGTGAATTCAAGAAAAATTTGTCTCCATGTGTCTGACAATAGATGTATGCAAATTCCTTTTCTTACATCTCCGACGTTTTATTAGACATTCTAAACGTTTGATATGCTAGCTTACTCTAAAAATAATGAACACATAACAATGTAATGCAAAATATATTTTTAATGAAATAATGCTATGTAGAATATTAATACAATAAATATATTATGATACATTATTAATATCAACAATTAACTTTGGACATTTTGAATCTGTTCCATAAAATAGTTCACCATGTTCTCTCTTGATATTATAGCTATTGTCTTCTCTTAGTTCGTAATCAATAGAATAATCATTATTCCATTTTGAGTCATACACAATTTTACTGGTGTCTCATCAAAAGGCTCAATATGCTTTTCGTCTTTGGTATTATTTGGTTCAATGACTGTTTGACCAATGGCAGTAACATTTGCTGGTGCTTTGTTTTCATCGATTCATCTTTATATTCCATCGTGATATTTTCTGACAATGCCCTTTTTATTTTTCTGGCAATTTCACTGTCTATTATCACATTATTTTTACACATGTAACAGTTTCAGCATGTAGACAAGATATGGTTTACGATATTAGTAGAAGAGTAGGCCTTTCTTTTATTGATCTTCCGTTGAATGCTAATACCTGAAAGGTGACGATTGGATGTATCAGTAGGTAATGTATTACCTGCAACAGTAGCAAGGAGTTGTCCTCTATCATCAATGATTATTTTTATGTTGGCATTCTCTTTGAGTGCAATCATCTCTGGAGATCTCAATCTCGCATAACCACCAACATAAGAGTTGAATTTTTTCGGAATTCCAAAGAAATTTAATTCCTTACTGTCATGACAATGCATGCATACATTTCCAATAGTGCTACCACCTGTACTTGTTTCAAAGTTTAAATATTTCTCTTTGTCGGCATTCAATGCTACAATAACCTTGTTATGTAAACACACTTTATTAAAATGTTCCATCTTCACTTTTTTAAAGATATGACTTATGTGTTTATCGTTCCACTGCGTAAAAAATACTGATTTAATACATGCAATAGATTAGGTTGTGTCAATAACCAGTCAGAGAATACCAGTTGGAAAGTCACCTCGTGTATCCGATCAATCACAGAGCGCTGTCCATAACCGGTCATAGAATGCCAGAGGGAAAGTCAAATCGTGTCTCTGACCAATCACAGAGCACAAGTGTTAGAACTGTAAGCATATTTTGACATTTTAAGTTATGTACAGAAAGAAAAAATAAATAAAGTTGAAAAATTTCGAAGTTTTAAAAAGTTTGAATTAAACACTTTTAGGATATTGAGTGTCTTTACTGAAAAACTAGTGCATTACAGAGTCTCTCAAACCCCTTAAAGCTCTTTTAAAATATAAAAAAACTACTTATTTAAAACAAAAATTTCGTTTTTAATGACCACCAAGTAAATAAAAACCACACGGAAACAGGCATCTGAGTCTCTCAAACCCCTTAAAGCTCTTTTAAAAGATACAAAAACTACTTATTTAACACTAAAATTTTTTTTTTAATGACAACCAAGTAACGAAAAACCACACGGAATTAGGCAACTGAGTCTCTCAAACCCCTTAAAGCTCTTTTAAAAGATGCAAAAACTACTTATTTAACACAAAAATATCGTTTTTAAAGACCACCAATTAATCATAAAACTCACGGAAACAGGCAACTGAGTCTCTCAATCCCCATAAAGCTCTGTTAAAAGATAGAAAAACTCATTTTTTAACTCAACACTTTAGTTTTTAATGACTACCAAGTAAGGAAAAACCACACGGAATTAGGCAACTGAGTCTCTCAATCCACTTAAAGATCTTTTAAAAGATTCAAAAACTAATTATTTAACACAAAAATTTATTTTTTAAAGACAACCAAGTAAAGAAAAAACACACGGAATCAGGCAACTGAGTCTCTCAATCCCCGTAAAGATCTTTTAAAAGATACAAAAACTACTAATTTAACACAAAAATTTCGTTTTTAATGACCACCACGTAAAGAAAAATCACACGGAATTAGGCAACTGAGTCTCTCAATCCCCGTAAAGTTCTTTTAAAAGATACAAAAACTACTTATTTAACACGAAAATTTCGTTTTTAATGACCTTCAAGTAAAGAAAAATCACACGCAATTAGGCAACTGAGTCTCTCAATCCTCGTAAAGCTCTTTTAAAAGATACAAAAACTACTTATTTAACACAAATATTTCGTTTTTAATGACCATCAAGTAAAGAAAAATCACACTGAATTAGGCAACTGAGTCACTCAATCCCCGTAAAGTTCTTTTAAAAGATACAAAATCTAATTAGTTAACACAAAAATATCGTTTTTAACGACCACCAAGTAAAGAAAAATCACACGGAATTAGGCAACTGAGTCTCTCAATCCCCGTAAAGCTATTTTAAAAGATACAAAAACTACTTATTTAACAGAAAAATTTCGTTTTTAATGACCATCAAGTAAAGAAAAATCACACGGAATTAGGCAACTGAGTCTCTCAATCCCCGTAAAGCTCTTTTAAAAGATACAAAAACTACTTATTTAACACAAAAATTTCGTTTTTAATGACCATCAAGTAAAAAAAAATCACGCGGAATTAGGCAACTGAGTCTCTCAATCCCCGTAAAGATCTATTAAAAGATACAAAAACTACTTATTTAAAACTACAAATTATTATTTAATTTAAAAAAAGTAAAGAAAAATAACACGGAATTAGGCGACTGAGTCTCTCAATCCCCGTAAAGCTCCTTTAAAAGTTACAAAAACTACTTATTTAACACAAAGAACCCCCATGTAACTGAACCCCTGTATAACTGAAACCCCTGTACAACTGAACCTCCGTGCTAAATTTCATTACGTTTAATATCTAGTCACCAAATGCTCCAAGCCTCAGAAGAAAAAGGGATTTTGAAAACAGGGAGCCCGATTTACGAAAAAAAAAGGGGTACCCCCCGTGCAACTGAACCCCCTTGTAACTGAACCCGTGTATAACCGAAATCCCTCCGTGCAACTGTATCCTCTTTAACTGAACCCTCGAGCAACTCACCCCTCTATGCAACCCACCCCCCTCATAAAATAGGAAAGAAAACCAAATTTTCCTTTATTATCTAAGTAACACAACAAAAAATCAAGATTTTATGTGCAGTTTTAAAAAGCTAAGTCTAAATTTGTTAACGATTGATCATTTTATTAAGAAAACACACTAAATTAGGGAAGAAAACCAACTGTTCCTTTATTATCTAAGTAGCACGACAAAAAATCAAGAATTTACGCAAATGGAATACCTTTTTTGCAAATTGAGTTAGTTTTATGCGAATGATAAAAGTTTTGACGAATCGAGATAGCTTTACGCAAATGAAATACCATTGATACCACTAATAATACATACGATACTGAACGAGTTATCAGATAGCTATAACTTACAGGTTGTTAACACGTTTGACCAGTTTTGATTGGAATTTGTATTTTTTTGCCAGAAGAAAGATCATTGATACGTGTTTATTTATTTTTTTTAACTGTTATTTTTTAAAGGAAGCCCATAACACTTTGCAGAAACCCGTCTAGTACAGTTTCAATTGCACACTACCTTTGAATAGTCAATGTGAGCCAAGTTTAAAAAAAAAAACTACTAATACCGTTCACAGTAATAGGTGAGTGACCCATAGCACCGGAAGGAACGTAATGGTCCAGAAAAGTACAGGAAGGAAACCAAATGCTCCAAGCCTCAGAAGAAAAAGGTATTTTTAAAACAGGTAGCCCTATGTACTAACAAAAAAATGGTCGAGGCCCCGGGCCCCGGACCCCCCCTGGTAACTGGCCCCGGGGATAACCGACATCCCTCCGTGCAACTGTCGCCTCTTTAACTGAACCCGCGTGCACCTCACCCCGCTATGCGCCCCCCCTCCCTCATAACACTTTTCAGCCATTTCTTTTTAAATTGACAATATTTTTCAAACGTTACTTACGTATTATACAGACCACATCGGCGAGGTAAAGCTAGGTCAAGTCACAATGTCATTCTATCGTTACTTTTCAATTAAGCTATTGAATACTTTCTAGCAATGTCCCTTGTAAGCGTCTACGCAAATATCTTTTCGCAAATATCTTTTCGCAAAAAAAAATTCGCAAATCTCGTAAACTAAAGAATTAATTACCCTTTTCAAATGCATTACTCGTTATATTAATGAAACCCATGAAACGAATAGCCAATTTTTTAAAAATAAAACCTACTAATAAACTTACAGATGAATGACCACGGATTTAACATAAAAAAAAAAACCGCAATCACTGGCTGTGGTACTAGATGCTTTACGCGAGCATTGTAGAATACTGGGCTTATCACCAAAAAGGCTATAGGCAAATGACACTGGTAACCGTACAATGCATTGAAAGTTTACATTCAAACTTACCCCTAAGGCATAGATATGTATGTAAACTTTCAAGTAATTGTACGGTTACTACTCTCGACTGGAAAAGATCTCATACTCTCTGTCTTTTCGATGTTTCCCTTCTCCTTAGTCTATCTGTATAACATCAAGACCACCATTTGTATCTTACATCCGGAAGAAAATTAGATAGGTAACATACGAATAAAATATAGGGTTCTCATCTCGGATTCGATCTGCCGTATAACTTTAGAAGGATCCAAGTAGGGACTACGCAAAACTGGGTTCCAGAGAATTCCAATTTCTGGGCGTGAGATATATTATAATATTAAGCTTAAGTTCCGAGACACTCTAGGCTGGAAAAGGGGAGGCACAAAAGCTCTTATAAATTTTACTCCTTGTTTTAGGTTTTTCCCACCTAAACCTTAGGCTATTCGAAGCTTATTCCACAAAGTTTATGTTTATGGGAAGAACCTCATTGGGGTTCTTATCCTTAATTAATCTTAGATTATTTTATCCTTTAATAATGTTGTGTTTTATTTAGACGGGCCTAGCCTTAACTGAAGTGAAATATACAGACCAACTACCGAATAAAATATGAATCTAACAAGAATCTTAAGTTATTTACGCGGGTACTCTCCACCCTTTGTTATAATCTAATCACTTTTAATTAGATCTCGTATATCTTAATTAATCAGAAAGGATTCCAGGGTTACCTCGAACTATCAGTAAGGCTCAAACCCTTAATAAACCAATTGGCAAGTTTTCAAAGGGAAAATGACGCTCTAACTAAAGTTAGGGCCAAAGGGGGCTCAAAGGATTTAATTGTTGACTTAATTCAAATAGGATCTTTTAAGTTGGACCAAGCAACAGAAATGTTTAACAATTTCACGCTTTATCTAAGTATTACATTCAAAGGAAATTTAGACAGGCTAGGGGTAGCTTTTATCGTAGTCAAAGAAAAGTACAATTACTCAGTTCCTAGCTCAAGAGGCAAGACTACCTTTAATATTTGTTAGTGTTTCTGTTTTATTTGCTTAGTCTTGTTTCTCGTTCTTAACTGTCATTTGCTCTAGACTAGTTTTTTGTGTAGTCCCTTCTTTAAATTTTAGCCACTCCCCAACCTTTCAGTTGAAAAGTAGTGTTTTCCAATATTTCGAGGCCTTGATTCTAAAGCTTGAAATGTCGTAACACTTTAGGAAATTCCTCTCTGTTTTATGCAAAACTGGTCTAGATTGGGTCTTTAAATATTTATAATGGCTTCAAATGTCTTTCGATGCTTACACAAAGAAATGGCTTTTCAAGATTTACGACTAGGTATACAAAGAAAAGGAATTTTCACATTTAAGTTAATTTGAAATAGTCGCTTTATTTCTCATCTATTGGAGAAAGGGGGATTCCAACTTTTACTGAAATTGAGTTACCAAATTTACACAAGTATAAGGTCTCCTAACAGATTTGTGACAAAAAAAGAAATAAGTCCTAATTCAGAGACATTTTTAAGGGGATAAAATTTAGCACATTTTACTCGGCTACACACCCTCGTCTTTTAGACAAGGGTGAGTTCACATTACAACGAATTTTTCCGAAGGGAGGGGGAGGGTATTTGGCAAAATTACAATCATTAAACCAGCTTGAATTGGGAGGATTATTCGCCAGTGTGTCGGCCTCAATTGGTTTATCGCTTTGGCAAGTTCGCAGCAGTTTGTAGGAATAGCATAGGAAATGCTAGTCTGGAAAAGCCAACGTACCTAAATTATCTTTGCTTCCACCTGAGAAAATTATTTTTGAATTTTAGGCTACATTCTAAGTAAGGAAGCACTCAGAAGATTTGCAACAGTAGCCCTCAAAAACCAGTCAATGTGCGATGTTAAGGTGACGAAAGGATTGGAAGACATAAATATTGGTAAAAATTCTCTAAATTATCGGTAAATTATCACTGCATTAAAAGAGCCTAAGACACTAAAATCTCACCTAAGGCCCTTTATTTTTGCAAAACCATACACCAAAAGGCGCAGAAATCTGAGTTGATCAGTATCTCTACTTTTCTTTTTCTTTCTTTTACAATAACAGGAACTAAGTTTGTGACAGAGTTTAGAAGTAAGTTTTATTGGAAGATTGTTATCAAGAAAGTAACCGAAAGACATTGAACCTTAATACGAGCAGAAAAAATCTCACATATGAAAGCGAGGCTACTCACTTCGTTCGTTAAAGTTTCAACATATCATGGTCATTAACTATACTACACAAGTCTGAATTTAGCGTAAAGACTCTGGAGTTTACCCACCACATTTACAAGAGAATATGTGTTCGTTTATAGTTTTAATATTGTTCTTTACGTTTATTTCTAATAATTTTCGATTAAATATAGTTAATAGTCAATAGTAAAATATACCATTCTGGGAAATACTACACGTAAATGGGCTTCAATCCTGCTTCTCCTTCTTCTGTTGTGTTTATCGTATAACAGTGCCCCGAGAATGATATTCACCCATTAAGAAAGTGACAATCAGGAGGGGTGGGAATCGGTTATTCCAAAAGTGAATTTTATGTCAATTTCATGTCAAAGGGGGATTCTTTGGAAGAAACTTCTCTTTAACGATGCTTCTATCGCTTCTACCTTTACCGCTCTTTATCTTAACTTCCAAACTTTAGTCTACTAAAATTAAGTTTTGGTCAGTCTTTACATAATATCCAGGCAAATCTTATGAGGCTCCACATATCTTGATCTCCATGTTGTTTGTCTTCATTTTTTATTTCTATCTGGTCTACATCGTTCGCATTTTCGCTCAGAAAATGTGAACTTGATTCTTTGAGACTTTCTCTTATTTTGCAAAAGAAGGGAAGCCGTCGTCCTCCCGAAATATCCATTTTGTTTTTCATCTAGTATTTTCGTTGGCCTTATAAACTGGGTTTCCACTTTTTTTGAAAATCATGGTAAAACCCGCCTCTTAAATGTGTAAAGCTATCTTATTCACTTCCGTTCAACCTACATATGCTTGTTAGTTCCCAAGAAATTAGAAAACTTGACATGAAAAACATTTATGCCCATTTTTCGAGAAGTGTTTCTAGACGAGATAAGAATGCCAAAATTCAAGAGTTCTATCGATGAGAAGCACTTCAAATTCTTGCACCAGGACAGACACATTGGATATTCTTTCAGTTATTCTTTATTAGTCTGCGTAAAAAAAAGAAGCTAAAATGGGATACCCGTTTCCAAAAAGTATGTCCCTGATAAAGTTCAGTTCTACTGTGATGTGAGAACCAGAGCAAATATTTAGGGGACGATTGACAAGAGAGCTTACAGCCTCTAAAACTCTGTATCTAAAATCTAAAACATCTAAAACTATGTAATAAGTATTCAATTTACTTTCAGTCCCTTAATTCCTTTTGTCAGCAAATAAAGGGTCTGCCGATGGGAGCACCTCTCTCCGGGTTACCGGCGATTATCTATGTGGAAAACCTTAAAAATTGGGAGTTAAATTGATATTTCTTGAAAAATATCCATTGGGGACGTTACATGAATGACGTAATATCCCTTCGGAATTATGGGTAAAATGAACTTAGGTTTTTCTTTAGATCATCTTAATGCACATGATAGAAGTTTACAATTTACCTTAGAAATTGAAATTGCGAATAAAATTCCATTCGTAGCATTGATAAACTCCATTTTACTATTTATAGAAAACCAACACAAAACATTCAAGAGTTCTATCGATGAGAAGCACTTCAAATTCGTAGCATTGATAAACTCCATTTTACTATTTATTTTAGATCAAATCCCCCCACTCCACAAGTTAAAAGAGCTATTGTAAACTCTCTCATCGATCGTGGCCTAAAAATTTCCTCTAATTCTCACATCACAGCAGAACTAAACTATATCAGGGACATATTTTTGGAAACGGGTATGCCACTTTACTTATTAATAATACAATTAGCCGTAGACTGAAAAGACACTCTCGTAATATTATTGGTATTCTATCTATGTGAGACTCCTGATAAGCCCCCAAACGTAATCTATCTCCAGAAAAATCAACAGGAATTTAAAAAAAAGTTTGCACACAAAATAATCTGCATATAGTATTTACTAATAATTTTGCAATCATGAATTTCCTAAACTCTGGTAAAGATAAAATCCCATCTACTTACCAAAGAGGGGTTTATCAAATACAACCTGACTGCGGCAAATACTATGTAGGTAAAACCCATCAGATTTTATAAAAACAACTACAACATCATAAGGATGATATCACCAAACCTTTAAATCCTACTAGGGTTAACACTTCTGTTGATTCTGCTTTAAGCAGTCATATATTCGATAACCTCGGCCGCAAAATACTTTTAGAAGAATCCGCCATTATTAGCAATTAATAAAAAAAAACTTTTTGCACAGAATTTTTTTTTTTAAGTGATATTAAACCAAAAATGAACAAAAATAGAATTAAATAATCTACGAAGCATACAACTACCTTAAATCAGTATTAATAAATAAAATGACACTCAAAACAGACAGAAATTAAAATAAATCAAACTCAAGACGAGCAGAAAATAATCTGAGTAGGGTTCCAAACCCTACGCTTTCTAAAAGCCAGAACATAATGTGTACTTTACTGAAAAAAATTCAGTTCAATTTACTGAAAAAAAAACGTTCATTGTCAGTTTAATATACATATGCTGATATTTATTCCTTGAAGTCTTAATTAATATTTGATTTCTTAAAGTTATAAAAGTGAAAACATTTAAAAGAATTTTTTCAGTAAAGTACAAATTATATTCTGGCTCTTAGAAATCATAGGCTAACCCTACTCAGATTAATAT
The DNA here is from genome assembly GCF_049724085.1 of Artemia sp. Qi Xiang Cuo. Taxonomy (NCBI): domain Eukaryota; kingdom Metazoa; phylum Arthropoda; class Branchiopoda; order Anostraca; family Artemiidae; genus Artemia; species Artemia sp. Qi Xiang Cuo. The sequence continues at coordinate 30,364,704 of NC_142811.1, forward strand.
CTGCTCGTTTTGAGTTTGACTTATTTTAATTTCTGTTTGTTTTGGGTTTTATTTTTTTATTAATACTGATTTAAGGTAGTTATATGCTTGGTAGATTACTTAATTCTATTTTTGTTCATTTTTGGTTTAATTTTACTTTTTTTTGGAAAACTTATTTTGTGAAAAAAGTTTTTTTTATTAATTCCTGTTCGTTTCATATTGACATAGTCTTTTTCAGGGAGAAAGAGTGAGCTTCTTCTGAAGTTAAACAACCATCCCTTCCATGAAAACCTTTCATACCCCCTGGGCATAACTTACAACCTTTGCCCCTAATCTCTGGGGTTTGTTTCAACCCCAAAAGCCTTCTTATATGATATTTAGACTATTTTGAATAGAATGGGTACCTCAAAATTTATATTAGACGCATTTCGGGACAGTATGAAGTGTGTGTAGGGGGGAGAGGGTAGCTGCATTCTGATCACTTTGACTCTTAAAAAGGGCACTAGAGCGTCTTATTACCAATCCAATTAGCCCCCTTTGAAGTTTATATCACCACACTTTCTATCAAAACCCTATATGTCCCTAGGGCAAAACTTACAACCCTTGCCCTAAGGGCTGGGGGGATTTGTTATCCTCAAAGACATAATTTCCAGGCCTTTCTGATAGGCTTAAAAAAAATGGATATATCAAAATTTTGATTGGAACTGTTTGAGGAAATGATAGGCGTGGACGGAGACGTTTGCCATCTGATCACTTTCGACTAATAACAAAAGGCACTAGTCCTCTCAATTTCCAATCAAATGAGCCCTTTTTGGAGCTTCTACGACAAAAATTTCTATAAGAATGTTAAATGCCCCAAATGTATAACTTGCGACCCTTGTCCTGAGGGCTATGGGGGAGGGTTGTTATCCTCAAAGACATAATTTCCAAACCTTTCAACTACGTTGAAAAAAATGAATATCTGAAAATTTTGATTGGATGTGTTTGGGGAAATGGTGAGCGTGAGAGGGGGTTAGCTACCCTCCAATCAATTTCGACTATTAAAAAGGGGTACCAGCCCAATCAATTTACAATTGATTGAGCCCCTTTTGAAGTTTCTATGACAACACTATCCATAAATAACCTTATATACCCCCAAGGCATAACTTACAACCTTTTCTCTCGGGGCCCTTGGGGCTTTGTCATCATCAAATACATAACTTCCAGAACTTTCAACTACGTTGAACAGAATGGCTATCTCAAAATTTTGATTAAATATGTTTGGGAAATGGTGGGCGTGAGAGGGGGGTTAGTTGTTCTTTAATCACCTTCGACTATTAAAAAGGGCTCTAGCCTTTTCAATTTCCAATCGAATGAGCCCTTTTTGAAGTTTATACGACAACTCCTTCTATAAAAACTTGATATAATCCCAGGGCATAACTTACAACCCTTGCCCTAAGGGCTGGGGGGGGGGGGTTGTCATCCTCAAAGACCTAATTTCCAGAACTTTCAACTACGTTGAAAAATGGCTGTCTCAAAATTTTGATTGTATGTGTTTGGGGCAATAGTGGGCGTGGGAGGTGGTTATTTGCCCTCCAATTACTTTCGGCTATTAAAAAGGGCACTAGCCATTTCAATTTCCAATCGAATAACCCCTTTTTGAAGTTTCTACGAAAGCGCTTTCTGTAAGAACGTTAAATGCCCCACGGCATAACTTATAACCCGTGCCATAAGGGCTGTTGGGGGGGGGTTGTCATCCTTAAAGACCTAATTTCCAAAATTTTCAACTACGTTGAACAAAATGACTATCTCAAAATTTGATTGGATGTGTTTGGGGAAAAGGTGGGCGTGAGAGGGTGGTTAGTTGCCCTCCAATCACTTTCTATTCTTAAAAAGAGCACTAGCCCATTGAGTTTCCAATCGAATGAGCGGTTTTTGAAGTTTCTACGAGAAGACTTTCAATAAAAACCTTATATGCACCCAGGGCATAACTTATAACCCTTGCCCTGAAGACTGTGGGGGGAGTTTCCTGCTCAAAGATATAATTTACAAAACTTTCAACTAAATTGAACAAAAATGCTATCTCAAAATTCTGATTGGATGTATTTGGGGAAATGGTGAGCCTGGAAGGGGTGTTGCAATCACTTTCGATTATTAAAAAGGGCACTAGCCATTTCAATATCCAATAGATTGAGCCCATTTTGAGGTTTCTACGACAACGCTTTCTATAAAAACCTTATATGCCCCCAAGGCATAACTTATAACCCTCGCCCTGAGGGCTGTGGGGGAGCGGGTGGGGGGGGTTGTCATCCTTAAGGACCTAATTTTCAGAACTTAACACTACGTTTAACAAAATAGCTATCTCAATATTTTGATTGGATGTGTTTAGGGAAAAGGTGGGCGTGAGAGGGAGGTTAGCTGCCCTCCAATAGCTTTCAACTATTAAAAAGGCCACAAGCCCTTTCAATTCCCTATCTATTGAGCTCTTTCTGAAGTTTCTTCAACCACGCCTTCCATAAAAGTCTTATATGCCCCCAGGGCAAAACTTACAACCCTTGCCCTGAGAGTTGTGGGGGAGTGTCCTCCTCAAATCGTAATTTCTATCGGGAAATCAAATACGCTGAACAAAATGGCTATCTCAAAATTTTGATGGGATGTGTTTGGGGAAATGGTGGGCGTAGAATGGGTGTTAGTTGCGCTCCATTCACTTTCGGCTATTAAAAAGGGCAAATGCCACTCCAATTTCCAATCGAATGAGCCCTTTTCGAAGTTTCTACGACAATTCCTTCGATACGAAGTGCCCTGGTCCAAAGAAAAAAAAAATCAAACAGTTCGTGGTAACGAACTGTAAGTAAGGAGCGACCCGGCTCAATGGTAACCGAAACTCCAGAAAACGGGTTTTTGATACCAATAGATATATCGAAAGAATAAGATTTCAATGCTGATTTCAAATATATAACTTTTATCAAGTTTAGTGCTACCCATCAGAAGCTCCGTGCCTGAGAAAATTTTGCTGATTTTCGAAAAAATGGAAAAAGACCCCCTAAAAGTTATAGAACCTAAATGAAAATCACACCATCATATTCAGCGTATCAGAGAACCCTACTGTAGAGGTTTCACGCTCCTATCTACAAAAATGTGGACTTTTACATTTTTTGCCACAAGAAAGATCACGGATGCGTGTTTATTTGTTTTGTTTTTTTTTTTTCCCCAGGGATAATCGTATCGATCAAGCGGTCATATAATATCGTAAGAGGGCTGATTCGAACAGAAATTAAAAGTTCTAGTGCCCTTTTTTAAGTTACCAAAAAAAATGGAGGGCAACTAGGCCCCCTCCCACGCTCATTTTTTTCCCAAAGTCACCCGATCAAAATTTTGAGATAGCCATTTTGTTCAGCATGGTCGAAAATATGATAAATATGTCTTTTAGGATGACTTAATCCCCCGAAGTTCCCAGTGGGTGGGCTAAAAGTTATGAACTTTACCAATTGTTAAAATTTTGTTTTGTTTTTTGGTATGTATACACATTTTTTCTGTTGTTTTTTTTTCGGGTATGGTTTGTGATGGTGGGGTCAGGGGTTATGTTGGAGGATCTGTTCATGAAGGAAGTTTTCATGGGGGAAGGGAAATTGCCATGAAGGGGGCGCCAGACTTGCCAGCATTATTTATTGGTTATTGAGAAGTATACAACCATTTTCAGGATGGATTTTTTCTGGCGGGGGGGGGCTAGAGGAGGGGTTACTCTGGAGAATATTTCCTTGGAGGATGTTTCTTTGGGGTAAGGGACATTTCTATGAAGGGGGCGCCGGATTTCCAAGCATTATTTAAAAAATGATCAGAAATTAAATAAAAAAAAAACAAGTTTTTTCAACTGAAATGTAAGAAGGAATATTAGAACTTAAAACGAACAGAAATTATAACGTATGTGAGGGGGTTCTCCCCCAAGTCAATACCTCGCTCTTTACGCTAAAGTTTTTTTTTAGTGCTTTCAAAAGAGCTATCTATTCTAATTAAACTGCCTTTGTGATTCAGGGGTTTGTGAATCAAAAATTTTTTAACTTTTAACGTAAAGAGCGAGGTATTGACTAAGGGGAGACCCCCCTCATATACGTAATAACATATACGTAATAAAAAAACAATAAAAAAACAAGCGATATGGCTCAATAGTAATCGAAACTTTTAAAAACGGAATTTTGATGTCAATAAATGTATCAAATAAATGTGTTTATAATGCTGATCCTAAATATATAAATTTTATTAAGTTTAGTATTACTCATCAAAGGCTACAGGCCTGAGAAAATTTACTCGATTTTTTAAAGAGGGGGGAAACATCCCCTACAAGTGAAAGAATTTTAATGAAAATCACACCGTCAGAATTCAGCGTATCAGAAAACACTATTACATAGGTTTCAAGCTCATATCTTCAAAAATCTGCAACTTTGTATTTTTTTACATAATATAAATATAGGAATATATAAGTTATTTAATTAATTTAATTTTTAAGTACATTAATTTATAAAAATAAAATTAAAATTTTTATGCAAATAAAAGCTGCATTAACTAAAGAACTATCAGAAATTAAATAAAAAAAAACAATTTTTTTAAACTGAAAGTAAGGAGCGACATTAAAACTTAAAACGAACAGAAATTATTCCGTATATGAAAGGGGCTGTCCCCTCTTCAACGCCTCGCTCTTTATGCTAAAGTTTGACTCTGTCTCACAACTTTATTTTTTAAAACAATAAAAAAAACTTCAGCGTAAAGAGCGAGGCGTTGAGGAGGGGACAGCCCCTTTCATATACGGAATAAGTACATTTCAACTGAAATGTAAGAAGGAATATTAGAACTTAAACCGAACAGAAATTATAACGTATGTGAGGGGGTTCTCCCCCAAGTCAATACCTCACTCTTTACGCTACAGTTTTTTTTAGTGCTTTCAAAAGAGCTATCTATTCTAATTAAACGGCCATTGTGATTCAGGGGTTTGGGACTGTCCCCTCCTCAACGCCTCGCTCTTTGCGCTGAAGTTTGACTCTGTCTCAAAAATTTATTTTTTAAAGCAATAAAAAACTTTAGCGTAACGCGCGCGGCGTTGAGGCGGGGACAGCCCCTTTCATATACGAAATAATTACATTTCAAATGAAATGTAAGAAGGACTATTACAACTTAAAACGAACAGAAATTATAACATATGTGAGGGGTTTTTCCCCCATGTCAATACCTCGCTCTTTACGCTACAGTTTTTTTTTTTAGTGCTTTCAAAAGAGCTCTCTATTCTAATTAAACGGCCTTTGTGATTCAGGGGTTTGTGAATCAATTTTTTTTTTAACTTTTAACGTAAAGAGCGTGGTATTGACTAAGGGGAGAACCCCCTCATATACGTAATAACATAAACGTAATAAAAAAAAACAATAAAAAAACAAGCGATACGGCTCAATAGTAATCGAAACTTTTAAAAACGGAATTTTAAAAACGGATGTCAATAAATGTATCAAAAGAATGTGTTTATAATGCTGATTCTAAATATATAAATTTTATTAAGTTTAGTATTACTCATCAAAGGCTACGAGCCTGAGAAAATTTACTTGATTTTTGAAAGAGGGGGGAACATCCCCTACAAGTGAAAGAATTTTAATGAAAATCACACCGTCAGATTCAGCGTATCAGAAAATCCTATTACATAGGTTTCAAGCTCATATCTGCAAAAATCTGCAACTTTGTATTTTTTGCCAGAAGAAAAATATACGAATATAGAAGTTAGTTACGTAAGTTAATTTGTAAAGACATCCATTTAGCAAAAGAAAAGTAAAATTTTTATGCAAATAAAAGCTGCATTAACTAAAAAACGATCAGCAATTAAATAAAAAAAAACAAGTTTTTTAAACTGAAAGTAAGGAGCAACATTAAAACTTAAAACGAACAGAAATTTTTCCGTATATGAAAGGGACTGTCCCCTCCTCAACGCCTCGCTCTTTACGCTAAAGTTTGACCCTGTCTCACAACTTTATTTTTAAACAATAAAAAACTTTAGCGTAAAGAGCGAAGCGTTGAGGAGGGGTCAGCCCCTTTCATATACGGAAAAATTTCTGTTCGTTTTAAGTTTTAATGTCGCTCCTTACTTTCAGTTTAAAAAACTTGTTTTTTTTTATTTAATTAAAGATTAAAGGAGCATAAATTACCACAAATATTGTAGTTCTTCCGCAAGGCACGATTGAATATTAGCGTAGTGACCGGAAAAGCGTGGATTTCAATTTCGTTCATGCTCTCCACCATTTAATATCTATTACTGTGAGCCAGTTTGAAATATCGTACAAAATTCACCGGTATAATTATATCGACGCAATCTTCTTGTCGACCGTTTGTGATCATTATTGAAATTGGGAAGTAAACAAAAGAGGCTTATTGATTTAGAATGCCCCCGTGATTCAACTGATAATTCAGTTTTAGATGATTCTATCCCAAATTCATCAAATAATATCCAACTCATATTATCAACCTCAAAAGATATTCAGAGTAAAATTCAAGCTCTTCAAAATCAAAAGAGTGATATTCGTGCTGATCCAGAGCTGAGGCTATAGAAATCGCTAAAAATCTCAATTTCAAGTGATACTCGGAATTTAAACCGAATTAAAGAATCTTCAAACCGCTGTAAATCGGAAAGAAGTTTCAGCAAAAATCGACCAGCCAAAAAACAAGCTGATGATTCTGGAGAATGGTGATCGTTGGAACAATACTATTGCTTGGACCCTGAAATGTTCCTCCAAAAAGGAAAGTATTTAGAAACTCGCTGATTTCTGTTCGAACTATCTATCACTCCAGTTTGACTACATAGTTGCAGAATGAAGTGAACAATTTACAAAATTCCCTCTTCGAGACCATGAAATGAAGGTTTTCAGTTATGCAGGCGAATAACACACTCCGGGACAAAAATTTTAGGGATACATTTGATATCGATAATGGAAAAAAATTACGCGTTTGCAGAGTCGCATAAAATATACGGAAAGTTGAACGGGGAATTAGTGTGATAAGAATACAGCCCCTCCTTAACTACAAAGCCCAACTTGCATATAAAGCATTACCAATGGAATACTCAAAAGATTTTGAAAAGCTAAAACAAGCCATTTTTGAAAAATTTCAAATCTGCCCCGAGCACTTTCAAAGAAAGTTTAGAAGCGAAAGAAAACGAGACAACGAAACATATAAAGAATTCGGGTACAAATTGAAAGACGTGTGTTTAAAATGGCTAGAGCTAGAAAATTATAGAATGTATGAAGACCCGGAAGAGATAAAAGAAAAATTGACGGAAGTGGTAAATAAACAGTAATGGAACAATTTTTAGAAAATACCCACAGAGAATTAAAAATATATTTGAAAGAAAAGAACCCAAAAATAAGCGAAGAAATGGCGGAAATGGCAAATAGGTGGACCGAAATAAGAGAGGAATTTGAGGAGACAGACATATTTCCATATAGAGATTATAAAAAAATAGGCACTATAACACAGTGCAAGGAAAACTAACTTGCTATAATTGTGGTACCACTGGGCATTTTGCAAGAAACTGCCCCAGTAAACATGACCAAAAACCACATAAAACGACAGCCTGGACCATGACCTATAATAATGAAAAAAATTACGCATGTGCAGATGCGCATAAAATATATGGAAAATTAAACGGGGAATTAGTTGAAATGGCAATTGATCTTTGGAGTGACCAAACCTATGTACGAACTGGCTTAATTAATAGAACGGAGATAGACCATAAAAATAAGATTACAACATTATGTTATTATGGGGACACGCACCCATGTTCGTCTGGTTGGGTAAGAATAGAAATTGAAAAGAAGGACGGTAAGGTCAAGAGAACGGCGATAAAAGTAGGCTTAGTACCTACGCTAGCACTGGATGTTTTAGTAGGAGGAGACTTTGGAGATATCGGAAATCTCCTATCGTTAGAAGCGACTTCTTTAACAGAGGAAAAATTACAAAATTACACTACGACGGAAAAATATTCTACTTCGTTGACAAGGCGGGAAGGTGAACCGGCCCATAAAACAAATGGGAAGGCTGTGCCACCCTATCGGAAAAACGAAATATATGATACGCGTGTTCAAAATTTTGATAATCCACAAAAATGGGATGCGGAAGTAATAAGACTACATAATATTGAAAATAAGACGCACGAAATTCATTTTTCAGAAAAACTTGCAAATAATAGAAAACTTGAGAACAGCTTTAATGAATATGAAACGCTGAAAGTACAGGTCAAACTGACCCGCTGAGTGTACCAGAGAGAAGGGAGACAGAATTTATTTTACGCGCTTTTCCCTATAAAATCGAGAGATTTCAGTAGAATATGAAAAACTGATTATTGGAGTTCAATTCCCATCCGAAGATGAAATAATTTTTTCTGCGGTAAGAATAAAGAAGACTAAGAGATAGAAAAAAGATATTAAGCGGAACTACAATAAAGAAAGACAGTCGAAGATGGACACTAGAGTCCAATTCAGATTTCATGACGATTTATTTAATGTTACTACAAAACAAAAGAAGACTAAAAGAGAGAAAAGAGATATTAAACGGAGCTACAATGAATTTATTCAGTCAAAGAAGGTAGACACTGGATTCCAAGTCACATTTAATGATGATTTAGTATTTTGCGAGAAAGACAAAATTGAGAAAAGTAGAGATGAAAAGAGGAGTGTAAAAAAGAGACATTTGGAGATTCAGCCTGCAGTGGCGAAAAACAAAAAAATGTTGGATGGGCTGTGCCTTGAAAACATGGATAATAAGGGGGGAAAAGAGGTCAAACACCCATGGGGAATAAATGGAGAGGGTTACAAAAGAGAGATGAAGGACCTACAATGGGTTGGGGGAAAGTTGGGAGATATGGAATGTCGAGTCGGATTGCAAAAATTTGAAAACGAGTCTAAGATTAGTACTAACAACTCAAAAGAGGTGTTGATCAATAATCAGAGGGAGGAAGACCTGGGGGAAGATCACCAGCGTGAAATCGCGAAAGATAGCCCTGTTCTCCACTGCGCAACCGGTCGGCAAGTTGTAATCTCTTTACAAAGGTTTTGCCTCTTTGATCTGGAGTCCTTGGGGGATACTCTCTCCCAGTCACTTCATACTTCACCCAAACCGTTGTCCAGCAACCCTATTCATAGCTGTTATTCTTCATGGGAATCGACAATTATTTCCAGCAATTTGTATTCAGTGGGAGATGTATCGAAATTTCACTTTCAATTAGCATCAACGTATATTCTTCAGTTAATTATCCCAGGGAAGTAAACATGAAAAAAGGGATCCATGGTTCGCTCAGATTCTTACTGCATTTTCCTGAACCCTTATCGTTTTCACAGGCCTGTGTATTTTCGGCCTTAGACTATTTGAAATTATGCCAAGGGGCAATTTACTTTTTTTTATCGAGATTTGGGTTGTTTCCACAGATAGAAATTAAGAGGCTAGTGCAGCCAATTTTTCACGATGGCTGGCATCATCACATGTGCCAGAAATCGATTCTCTGCTCCTCTGAAATGTAAATTCGTGAGAGCAAGAAAATTTTTGTTTTTGATTGTGCTGTGCACAATGAATTTCTACGAGTCCCGAGGAAGACACCCTAAAATTATTTTCAACGGAGGAGGAAGAGAAACTGCTGAAAGATGAGGAAAACTTCATAGTACACCATACTACTCGGCAAGGCAGAAACCCTCGCATGGTAGGAGCTCTCAGGAAGAAATGAACATGGAAGACCAAAGAAAGATAAAATGGAAATTCAGTATTTATTTTAATTTGATATTGCGTTCGAATTTCCACCCAATACAACGGAAATTCGGATCATATATGTTATGGAAGAGGTGTTGGAACCGTTGGTCCTAGTTTTTTAGAAAAATGCCCCTCCCACATTCATCTCTTTTGGCCCCTTAATTATTTTCCTTCGTTGAGTAATAAATATTTTTTTTCCTATTATTTTTTGACGCCATTTTTGGTCCTCTTAACTGCGTACGTGTTTAATAGACCACGAGGGAAAAATTGCGCAGTTGGGGAGATTGGCCAGTAGATTAGTAAGTCCAAGGATTCGCTGGAAAGATTCGTTTACCACCCTCGTAACCCCTCTCGCAGCACGCGATTAGCGGGCTGGGAGAATTTGTCCTTTTTTAGTCAGTTCTTTTTATACAGCGTGATTGTTAATACAGTAAGACTTTTCTATGTACTATTTTAACTTTTCAGCTTAGGTCGAAACTAAAGGGTTAATTAGAAAATATTATCGGTAAACTTTGGCTTTAAATGTGGCCATAGACCATCCGATCACGTTAATATACAGAACCGTTGGAGTAACCGCGGAAATACCACTAATTTGGGGCCAGCGAGGGATCTCCCCCTCCAGTAATTGGCTTAGCAACTCTTTGCGCCATTTTTGCCTTTAAAAGTGGTGACCCCGCAAGATAAGCCTCCAATAGTCGCCGATGACCTTGAACCCTTTTGGCTGGCCTAAGGAAATTACATTTAGACAGGGCAAAGAGAACTTTATGGAAAAATTGATTTAAAAAAAGGTTCTATCGGTTTCTGACGTCAGAAAATACGTGCAATATATTTCTGTTTTTGTCTTTATCCTGTAATCCGACTTGGTATAATGCGTTTATGTTCAAATGAGTATTACCCTTCAAATATGCTTTAAATTAGCTTTGCTTAATTGAGAGCTATGGTAATATTGATAGCTATGGAGAAAGAAATTCTCCATCGGTTAAAAAGTAACATTAGTTCACGCTGTGGTGATTTAAATTTACAAACGATGCAAAACAGACCTCATTTCTTACTCCCAGTCTCCAGTCTTAAATACTCAAGAAAAAGTAATATGGTAAGTGCTTGTGTACTTAAGAGTTTTAAATAAAGAAAGCAAGCAAGATTTAGAAACAAATGGAGTTTTAGAACAAAAAGAGTATGAGATATCAATGATATTCATGTGAAATTGGGGCATGGACAGAAAAAAAAGCAAATTGCCCTTCCTCACAGATAGGTATTTTCTTAAAATTAATTGAAAAAACATTCCAAAAAAGATCTTTTTCAGAAAAAACTAAAGACCAAATTAAACTTCCGATCAGCAGAAATAAAAACCTATGTTAACTCAAACTCAAAACGACCAAAAATTACTATTGAAGGATAAATGAAACAAAAAAGAACAGAAATTAAACAAACAATCTTAGCAAACAAACACATAACAGGTACTAATATAAATGAATGAATAAATCTTAAAACGAGTAAAAATTAAATTGAATATGCATATCAACTTTAAGACGAACAAAAATCACTAAAAATAAGTGTTTGGCTACTCCCCTCTTCCCTAACTGTAAACGTATAAAGCCTACTGCGTCATTGGCGCTTTACTGAAAACGAATTATATTGTGACTATTTTCTTATGTACTTATTACAACACTGAAAATAAAATTCAAATTTCAGTTAAATAAAATCTTGAACTGATGAGCTTTCAGCAATTAATGTCCTTATATAACAAATATTCAGTTTAATTTATGAGTTATTTCGAAGAGTCTTCAAGAAATATATATAGTTTTCACTACAAACAAGAGTTCGGCTACTGCCTGTTTCCCTAACTGTAAAAGTATAAAGCCTACTGCGTATTTGGTGCTTTACTAAAACGAATGATATTACAAATATTGTCTTTTGTACTTATAAAAACATTGAAAATAAAATGAAAATTGCAGTGAAATAAATCTTGAGCTGATGAACTTTCAACAATTAACATAATAATATATAAAAAATTCAGCTTAATTTTATTAGTTCTTTTCAAAACTATCCAAAACACAAGTAGAGAGCTATCTTATACTCCCACGAGAACACCGTGCTGCCATCTACAATTTAGTTTAATGCTGACGGGACATAATTTATTCAAGGATTATCGATCGAGTCTAATGGTGATCAAGGTCAATCGATCTGTTGTTGTTGTTTGGCCACGTGTAATGGCTTGAGGGGTGATTTACATAATCGATGGGGGAATTATTGATTCACGTAATCGCTCGGGGAAATTATTGAGCCTCGAAGGGGGGAATTAGGAAACAAAGATGGCTTCATTGTTGTTTGGTTAGCTTAACCTGAGAAATTGATTTACATAATAGCTAGGGGAACTTATTGATTCACGAAGGGTGGGATTATGAAACAAACATGGCTTCTTAAATATTTAGTCATGAGGGATTTACATAATCGGCGGGGAAATTGTTGATTCACGAAGAGGGACTTATGAAACAAACATGGCTTCTTTAATCTTAGGTCTGTGGGATAAACGTTCATTAGGTCAGAGAGAAAAATTAATATACTATTTTTAAATAGGGCTTCACGAAGGGGGAATTAAGAAACATTAAGGCTTCTTTAATCTTAGGTCTGAGGGATAAACGTTCCTTAGGTCAGAGAGAAAAATTAATATACTATTTTTAAATAGGGCTTCACGAAGGGGGAATTAAGAAACATTAAGGCTTCTTTAATCTTAGGTCTGAGGGATAAACGTTCTTTAGGTCAGAGAGAAAAATTAATATTCTATTTTAAATAGGGCTTCATTGATCTTTAGTGTCATGAATTATAAATGACATCACTTGTTATCTTGGAATTATGTGGGAGTCTAAAGAGATAGAAATTCTATTTTTAAATACGGCTTCACGGAGCTTTAAGTCGGAGAGATAAATTGATATTCTAACGAAACCATAATAGTTTAGCTAGGAACATTTATGAGATGAAGACATTAACATAGGAAAAGGGTTTCCTAGAAATTTGAAATGTGAAAGCACTGAGATGCCAAACAAAAGGAACACGATGAAATTACTTTTAGGGATTATTTGGGCGAAACGGTTTTAGACAGCTTATGGAATTATTTCGGCGAAACCGTTAGAGACGTTGATTTAAAAGATGATTTAAAAGATGATTTTTGAGTGTGGTCGTTATAATACACAAGTTCCATTGAACAGTGTTGTGAGGTCCCCTACCCCAACCCCAAAGGGTTCCAATCCCCCACCCCAACCCCGAAGGAAGTCCCCGGTACTCAAAGGTTCCCAGGGCTCCCACCCGGCCCCCAGACCCTCAAAGGCCCACCCCAGGCCCCCCAAAGGCACATCGAGCTCCCAAAAGACCACCGGGGTCCCAAAGGCCTTCACCCAGTCACCAAATGTCCCCCAGGCTCTCAACCGGCCTCCAGGACCCCCAAAGGCCCTCCATCGGCCCCCAAAGGTCCCCCAGGCTCCCAAAGGGCCCCCCAGCCTCCCCTCCCTCTCCCTCTCCTCCCCACTCCTCACTGTCACCTCCCCCTCCCCCTCCCCTTCTCCCCTCCCCTCCTCACCTCCCCTCCCCTCCTCCCCTCCCCTCCCCTCCCCCTACCCATTTTTTTAATATTTTTTGTGCATTGAGACACAGAAGGGACACCCTCCCCCAAGGGTCCCCCAAACACCCTCCCCGGGCCCCCACAAAGAGTCCCCTCTCCATTTTTTTAATACTTTTTTATGGCTTTATTATATCTTTTCTGAACAAGTTCCATTCATAATGTCATTCCTAAACCCATTTTCCAACCTCAAAGAGTCCCCACCCCAATTTGTAAATACTTTCTTGAATTTTTTAACATGGTATTTTTTAACTTTTTACGTTCCGACCTTTCTCAAAGAGTCAAATTTAAAGTTCTATTCCAAATATTTTCCCGGAACAAGAAAAGTCCCAAGACAAAAAATTTAAAGTTCACTTCTAAATTTTTCCGTAGAAGATATGAAAAGTTATACTGTGATTGTGATTATTTTCTACGAAGATAAAAAATTTCACTTTAATTCTAAATTTTCTTAAATTCAGTTCTGACCATTCTCAAAGAGATGAAAAAATTTAAAGTTCTGTTCCAAATATTTCCCTGGAAGAAGAAAAGTTCAACTTCGATTCTGAATTTTCTCAATGAAAATGAAATAAGTTATTGATCATTTCTATTTTCCCAAAATAATATAAAATTTTCCACTTCAATTCATATTTTTCTCAAACAGATTAAAAAATTTAAAATACTGTTCTAAATTTTTCATAGAAGATAAAAAAGTTATTGGTCTCTTCTTAATTTTATCAAAGAACATAATTAATTTCTAATTTCTCCAGATAAAATAAAAAGCTTTCACTTCAGTTTTAAGTTAACCAAGACAAACAAAATTTAAAGTTCAATTCTAAATTTTTCTGTAGAAGATAGGAAAAGTTATACTATGATAGTGATTATTTTCCATGAAGATAAAAAGTTTCACTTTAATTCTAAATTTTCTTAAATTCATTTCCGACTTTTCACATAGAGATGAAAAAAATTTAAAGTTCTGTTCCAAATTTTTCATAAAATATTGGAAAAGTTATACTGTGATCGTGAATATTCAAGTTCTCTTCTGAATTTTACCAAAGAACACAATTCAATTCTAATTTCTCCAGAGAAAATAAAAAAGCTGCCACTTCAGTTTTAAGTTCGCCATGACATAAAAAATTTAAAGTTCAGTTCTAAATTTCTACATAGAAGATAGGAAAAGTTATACTATGATTGTGATTATTTTCTATGACGATTAAAAGTTTCACTTCAATTTTAAATTTTCTCAAAGAAGTGAAGAAAAGTTCAACTTCGATTCTGAATTTTCACAAAGAAAATGAAATAAGTTATTGATCATTTCTATTTTCCCAAAATAATAAAAAAATTTTCCACTTCAGTTCAGATTTTTCTCAAACAGATGAAAAAATTTTAAATACTGTTCTAAATTTTTCATAGAAGATAGAAAAGTTCTTGTTCTCTTCTGAATTTTATCAAAGAACATAATTCATTTCTAATTTCTCCAGAGAAATTAAAAAGTTTCCATATCACTTTTAAGTTTACCAAGACATAAAGATTTAAAGTTCAATTCTAAATTTTTCCGTAGAAGATAGGAAAATTTATACTATGATTGTGATTATTTTCCATGAAGATAAAAAGTTTCACTTTAATTCTAAATTTTCTTAAATTCAATTCCGACCTATCTCAAAGAGATGAAAAAAATTTAAGTTCTGTTCCAAATATTTTCCCGGAAAAAGTTCTAGTTCAATTTAAAATTTTCTCAACGAAGTGAAGAAAAGTTCAAGTTCTCTTCTGAAGTTTACCAAAGAATACACTTCAATTCTAATTTCTCCAGAGAAAACAAAAATCTTCCACTTCAGTTCTTTATTTCACAAAGACATAAAGAAATTTAAAGTTCAATTCTAATTTTTCGGTGGAAGATAGAAAAAGTAATACCATACTTGCGAATATTTTCACGGAAGATAAAAAATTCTAGTTCAATTTAAAATTTTCTCAACGAAGTCAAGGAAAGTTCAAGTTCTCTTCTTCTAATGTCACCAGATAAAATAAAAATATTCCACTTCAGTTCCTTATTTCACAAAGACATAAAGAAATTTAAAGTTAAATTCTAAATTTTTCGGTGGAAGATAGAAAAAGTAATAACATACTTGTGAATATTTTCATGGAAGATAAAAAGTTCTAGTTCAATTTAAAATTTTCTCAACGAGGTGAAGGAAAGTTCAAGTTCTCTTCTGAATTTTCTCAATGAAAGAGTAATTAGACATTGATCATTTCTATTTTTTCCAAATAATATAAAAATTTTCCACTTTAGATCAGATATGGCTCGAAGAGATGAAAAATCTAAAATACTGTTCCCAATTGTGCAATGAAGATAAAAAAGTTCAAATTCTCTTCGGAATTTTACCAAAGAAGACACTTCAATTCTAATTTCTCCAGAGAAAATGAAAATCTTCCACTTCAGTTCTTTATTTCACAAAGACAAAGAAATTTAAAGTTCAATTCTAAATTTTTCGGTGGAAGAGAAAAAAAGTAATACCATACTTGTGAATATTTTCCTGGAAGATAAAAAGTTCTAGTTCAATTTAAAATTTTCTCAACGAAGTGAAGAAAAGTTCAAGTTCTCTTCTGAACCTTACCAAAGAACACACTTCAATTCTAATTTCTCCAGAAAAAACAAAAATCTTCCACTTCAGTTCTTTATTTCACAAAGACATAAAGAAATTTAAAGTTCAATTCTTATTTTTTCGGCGGAAGATAGAAAAAGTAATACCATACTTGTGATTATTTTCATGGAAGATAAAAAGTTCTAGTTCACTTTAAAATTTTCTCAACGAAGTCAAGGAAAGTTCAAATTCCCTTCTGAACTTTACCAAAGAACACACTTCAATTCTAATTTCTCCAGAGAAAACAAAAATCTTCCACTTCAGTTCTTTATTTCACAAAGACATAAAAAAAATTAATGTTCAAGTCTAATTTGTCAATGGATGATAGAAAAAGTAATACCATACGTGTGAATATTTTCACGGAACATAAAAAGTTCTAGTTCAATTTAAAATTTTCTCAACGAAGTGAAGAAGACTTCAAGTTCTCTTCTGAATTTTACCAAAGAACACAATTCATTTCTAATTTCACCAGAGAAAATAAAAATATTCCATTTCAGTTCTTTATTTCACAAAGACATAAAGAAATTTAAAGTTTAATTCCAAATTTTTCGGTGGAAGATAGAAAAAGAAATACCATGCTTGTGAATATTTTCATGGAAGATAAAAAGTTCTAGTTCAATTTAAAATTTTATCAACGAAGTGAAGGAAAGTACAAGTTCTCTTCTGAATTTTCACAATGAAAAAGAAATTAGTCATTGATCATTTCTATTTTTCCAAATAATATAAAAATTTTCCACTTTAGTTCAGATCTGGCTCGAAGAGATGGAAAATTTAAAATACTGTTCCAAATTTTTCACTGAAGATAAAAAAGTTCAAGTTCTCGTCGGAATTTTACCAAAGAACACAATTCAATTCTAATTTCTCCAAAGAAAATAAAAATCTTCCACTTCAGTTCTTTATTTCACAAAGACAGTGAAATTTAAAGTTCAATTCTAAATTTTTCGGTGGAAGATAGAAAAAGTAATACCATACTTGTGAATATTTTCCCAGAAGATAAAAAGTTCTAGTTCAATTTAAAATTTTCTCAACGAAGAGAAGAAAAGTTCAAGTTCTCTTTTGAAATTTACCAAAGAATACACTTCAATTCTAATTTCTCCAGAGAAAATAAAAATCTTCCACTTCAGTTCTTTATTTCACAAAGACATAAAGAAATTTAATGTTCAATTCTAATTTTTCGGTGGAAGATAGAAAAAGTAATACCATACTTGTGAATATTTTCAAGTAAGATAAAAAGTTCTAGTTCAATTTAAAATTTTCTCAACGAAGTCAAGGAAAGTTCAAGTTCTCTTCTGAACTTTACCAAAGAACGCACTTCAAGTCTAATTTCTCCAGAGAAAATAAAAATCTTCCACTTCAGTTCCTTATTTCACAAAAACATAAAGAAATTTAAAGTTCAATTCTAAATTTTTCGGTGTGAGATAGAAAAATTAATACCATACTTGTGAGACTAAAAATGAAGATATTTATGCAGAGTTTCAACTAGCTATGGCTAAGTTTGCTAAAGACAAGCCATTTTCGTGCAAAAACACACAAAATCAGAAAAAATGTTAAATGCTGCTTTAGTACCTACCCAACTAGGCGAAAAATGAAGGTATTTATGCAGAGTTTCAACGCGCTATGGCTAAGTTTGCTAAAGACAATCTATTTTCTTCCGAAAACACACAAAATCAGAAGAATTTTTATATTTTCCACTACTACAGAGGCAATTTTGAAGAAATTAATATATTTATGTATACTTTCAACTATCTATGGCTAAGTTTGCTAAAGACAATCTATTTTCTTGCTAAAACACACAAAATCGGAAGAAAAATTCTCAGTGTTTATTTAGTACATACACAATTAGGCTAAAATGAAGATATTTATGCACAGTTTCAACTAGATATGGCTAAGTTTGCTAAAGACTAGCTATTTTCGTGCAAAAACACACAAAATCAGAAAAAATGTTCAATATTCCTTTAGTACCTACGCAATTAGGCTGAAATGAAGATATTTATGCAGAGTTTCAACTATCTATGGCTAAGTTTGCTAAAGACAAGCTATTTTCTTGCGAAAACACACAAAATCAGAAAAAATGTTCAATGTTCCTTTAGTACATACACAATTAGGCTTAAATGAAGATATTTATGCAGAGTTTCAACTAACTATGACTAAGTTTGCTAAAGACAAGCTATTTTCTTTCGAAAACACACAAAATCAGAAAAAATGTTCAGTGTTCCTTTAGTACCTACACAATTAGGCTAAAAATGAAGATATTTATGCACAGTTTTAACTAGCTATGGCTAAGTTTGCTAAAGACAAGCGATTTTCTTGCGAAAACACAAACAAAATCATAAAAAATGTTCAATGTTCCTTTAGTACCTACGCAATTAGGCTGAAATGAAGATATTTATGCAGAATTTCAACTAGCTATGGCTAATTTTGCTAAAGACAAGCTATTTTCGCGCTAAAACAAACAAACTCAGAAAAAAGTTTATATGTTCCTTTAGAAACTACGAAATCGGGCTTAGTTTAATATATTTATGCAGATTTTGAACTAACTATGGCTAAGTTTGCTAAAGACAAGCTATTTTCTTGCGAAAAAACAAACAAAATCAGAAAAAATGTTCAGTGTACCTTTAGTACCTACGCAATTAGTTAAAAATGAAGATATTTATGCAGAGTTTCAACTAGCTATGACTAAGTTTGCTAAAGACAAGCTATTTTCTTGCGAAAACACACAAAATCAGAAAAATGTTCAATGTTCCTTTAGTACCTACGCAATTAGGATAAAAATGAAGATATTTATGCACTGTTTCAACTAGCTATGGCTAAGTTTGCTAAAGACAAGCTATTTTCTTGCAAAAACACACAAAATCAGAAAAAATGTTCAATGTTCCTTTAGTACCTACGCAATTAGTCTTAAATGAAGATATTTATTCATAGTTTCAACTATCTATGGATAAGTTTGATAAATAAACTCAATTTAATTTCTTAAAAACCCACTATCAGAAAAAATGTTATATGGTCATTTAGAAACTACGCAATAAGACTTAAATGAAGAAATTTATGCAGAGTTTCAACTAACTATGGCTAAGTTTGCTAAAGACAAGCTATTTTCTTGCGAAAACACAAACAAAATCAGAAAAAATGTTCAATGTTCCTTTAGTACCTACACAATTAGGATAAAAATGAAGATATTTATGCAGAGTTTCAACTAGCTATGACTAAGTTTGCTAAAGACAAGCTATTTTCTTGCGAAAACACACAAAATCAGAAAAAATGTTCAATGTTCCTTTAGTACCTAGCTTGTCTTTAGCAAACTTAGTCATAGCTAGTTGAAACTGCATAAATATCTTCAGTTTTAGCCTAATTGTGTAGGTACTAAAGGTACATTGAACATTTTTTCTGATTTTGTTTGTGTTTTCGCAAGAAAATAGCTTGTCTTTAGCAAACTTAGCCATAGTTAGTTGAAACTCTGCATAAATATCTTCATTTAAGCCTAATTGCGTAGGTACTAAAGGAACATTGAACATTTTTTGTGATTTTGTGTGTTTTCGCAAGAAAATAGCTTGTCTTTAGCAAACTTAGCCATAGTTAGTTGAAACTCTTCATAAATATCTTCATTTCAGCCTAATTGCGTAGGTACTAAAGGAATATTGAACATTTTTTCTGATTTTGTTTGTGTTTTTGCAAGAAAATAGCTTGTCTTTAGCAAACTTAGCCATAGCTAGTTGAAACAGTGCATAAATATCTTCATTTTTATCCTAATTGCGTAGGTACTAAAGGAACATTAAAAATTTTTTCTTATTTTGTGTGTTTTATCTAGAAAATATCTTGTCTATTTCAATATTAGATATAGATAGTTTAAACTCTGAATAAATATATTCATTTAAAGAAAAATTGCGTATGTACTAAATGTACATTTAACATTTTTTATGATTTTGTGTGTTTTTGCAAGAAAATAGATTGTCTTTAGCAAACTTAGCCATAGATAGTTGAAACTCTGAATAAATATCTTCATTTAAGCCTAATTGCGTAGGTACTAAAGGAACATTGAACATTTTTTCTGAGTTTGTGTGTTTTCACAAGAAAATAGCTTGTCTTTAGCAAACTTAGCCATAGATAGTTGAAACTCTGCATATATATCTTCATTTCAGCCTAATTGCGTAGATACTAAAGGAACATTGAACATTTTTTCTGATTTTGTTTGTGTTTTCGCAAGAAAATAGCTTGTCTTTAGCAAACTTAGCCATAGCTAGTTGAAACTGTGCATAAATATCTTCATTTTTAGCCTAATTGTGTAGGTGCTAAAGGAACACTGAACATTTTTTCTGATTTTGTGTGTTTTCGCAAGAAAATAGCTTGTCTTTAGCAAACTTAGTCATAGTTAGTTGAAACTCTGCATAAATATCTTCATTTAAGCCTAATTGTGTATGTACTAAAGGAACATTGAACATTTTAATTCTGATTTTGTGTGTTTTTGCAAGAAAATAGCTTGTCTTTAGCAAACTTAGCCATAGCTAGTTGAAACTCTGCATAAATATCTTCATTTAAGCCTAATTGTGTATGTACTAAAGGAACATTGAACATTTTTTCTGATTTTGTGTGTTTTCGCACGAAAATAGCTTGTCTTTAGCAAACTTAGCCATATCTAGTTGAAACTGTGCATAAATATCTTCATTTTAGTCTAATTGTGTATGTACTAAAGGAACACTGAACATTTTACTTCTGATTTTGTGTGTTTTTGCAAGAAAATAGCTTGTCTTTAGCAAACTTAGCCATAGCTAGTTAAAAGTCTGCATAAATATCTTCATTTAAGCCTAATTGCATAGGTACTAAGGGAACATTGAACATTTTTTCTGATTTTGTGTGTTTTCGCAAGAAAATAGCTTGTCTTTAGCAAACTTAGCCATAGCTAGTTGAAACTCTGCATAAATGTCTTCATTTTTAGTCTAATTGCGTAGGTACTAAAGGAACATTGAATTTTTTTTATGAGTTTGTGGGTTTTCACAAGAAAATAGCTTGTCTTTAGCAAACTTAGCCATAGCTAGTTGAAACTCTGCATATATATCTTCATTTTTAGTCTCACAAGTATGGTATTAATTTTTCTATCTCCCACCGAAAAATTTAGAATTGAACTTTAAATTTCTTTATGTCTTTGTGAAATAAAGAACTGAAGTGGAAGATAATTGTGATCTCTGGAGAAATTAGAATTGAAGTGTGTTCTTTGGTAAAGTTCAGAAGAGAACTTGAACTTTCCTTGACTTCGTTGAGAAAAGTTTAAATTGAACTATAACTTTTTATCGTCCGTGAAAATATTCACTAGTATTGTCTTAATGTTTCTATATTCCACCGAAAAATTAGAATTGAACATTAAATTTCTTTATGTCTTTGTGAAATAAATAACTGAAGTGGAAGATTTTTGTTTTCTATGCAAAAATTAGAATTGAAGCGTGTTCTTTGTTAGGATTCAGAGGAGAACTTGAACTTTTTTTCATTTCGTTGAGAAAATTTTAAATTGAACTAGAGCTGTTTATCTTCTGGGAAAATATTCACATGTAAGATATTACTTTTTGTATCTTCAACCGAAATATTTAGAATTGAACTTTAAATTTCTCTGTCTTTGTGAAATAAAGAACTGAAGTGGAAGATTTTTATTTTCTTTGGAGAAATTAGAATTGAATTGTGTTCTTTGGTAAAATTCCGACGAGAACTTGAACTTTTTTATCTTCAGTGAAAAATTTGGAACAGTATTTTAAATTTTTCATCTCTTCGAGCCAGATCTGAACTAAAGTGGAAAATTTTTATATTATTTGGAAAAATAGAAATGATCAATGACTAATTTCTTTTTCATTGAGAAAATTCAGAAGAGAACTTGAACTTTCCTTCACTTCGTTGAAAAAATTTTAAATTGAACTAGAACTTTATCTTCCATGAAAATATTCACAAGTATGGTATTACTTTTTCTATCTTCCACCGAAAAATTTAGAATTGATCATTAAATTTCTTTATGTCTTTGTGAAATAAAGAACTGAAATTGAATATTTTTATTTTCTCTGGAGAAATTAGAAATGAATTGTGTTCTTTGGTAAAATTCAGAAGAGAAATTCAATTTTTCTTCACTTCGTTGACAAAATTTTAAATTGAACTAGAACTTTTTATCTTCCGTGAAAATATTCACAAGTATTGTATTACTTTTTCTATCTTCCATCGAAAAATTTATAATTTAACTTTAAATTTCTTTATTTATTTTTGAAATAAATAAATGAAGTGGATGATTTTTGTTTTCTCTGGAGAAATTAGAATTGAAGTGTGTTCTTTGGTAAAGTTCAGAAGGGAACTTGAACTTTCCTTGACTTCGTTGAGAAAATTTAAAATTGAACTAGAACTTTTTATCTTCCGTGAAAATATTCACAAGTATTGTATTACTTTTTTTATCTTCCACCGAAAAATTAGAATTGAACTTTAAATTTCTTTATGTCTTTGTGAAATAAAGAACTGAAGTGGAAGATTTTTGTTTTCTCTGGAGAAAATAGAATTGAAGTGTGTTCTTTGGTAAAGTTCAGAAGAGAACTTGAACTTTACTTCACTACGTTGAGAACATTGTAAAATGAACTATAACTTTTTATCTTCCATGAAAATATTCACAAGTATGGTATTACTTTTTCTATCTTCCACCGAAAAATTAAAATTGAACTTTAAATTTCTTTATGTCTTTGTGAAATAAAGAACTGAAGTGGAAGATTTTTATTTTCTCTGGTGACATTAGAATTGAATTGTGTTCTTTGATAAAATTCCGAAGAGAACTTGAACTTTTTTCTCTTCATTGAAAAATTTGGAACAGTATTTTAAATTTTTCATCTCTTCGAGCCTGATCTGATCTAAAGTGGAAAATTTTTATATTATTTGGAAAAATAGAAATGATCAATGTCTAATTTCTTTTTCATTGAGAAAATTCAGAAGAGAACTTGAACTTTCCTTCACTTCGTTGAGAAAATTTTAAATTGAACTAGAACTTTTTATCTTCCATGAAAATATTCACAAGTATGGTATTACTTTTTCTATCTTCCACCGAAAAATTTAGAATTGAACTTTAAATTTCTTTATGTATTTGTGAAATAAGGAACTGAAGTTGAATATTTTTATTTTCTCTGGTGAAATTAGAAGAAGAGAACTTGAACTTTCCTTGACTTTATTGAGAAAATTTTAAATTTAACTAGAACATTTTTTCTTCCTTGAAAATATTCAAAAGTATGGTATTAATTTTTCTATCTTCCACCGAAAAATTAGAATTGAACTTTAAATTTCTTTATGTCTTTGTGAAATAAAGAACTGAAGTGGAAGATTTTTATTTTCTCTGGAGAAATTAGAATTGAAGTGTGTTCTTTGGTAAAGTTCCGAAGAGAACTTGAACTATTCTTCACTTCGTTGAGAAAATTTCAAATTGAACTAGAACTTTTTTCGGGAAAATATTTGGAACAGAACTTTAATTTTTTTCATCTCTTTGAGAAAGGTCGGAATTGAATTTAAGAAAATTTAGAATTAAAGTGAAACTTTTTATCTTCATGTAAAATAATCACAATCATAGTATAAATTTTCATATCTTCTATGGAAAAATTTAGAATTGAACTTTAAATTTTTATGTCTTGGTAAACTTAAAAGTGATATTGAAACTTTTTATTTTCTCTGGAGAAATTAGAAATGAATTATGTTCTTTGATAAAATTCAGAAGATAACAAGAACTTTTCTATCTTCTATGAAAAATTTAGAACAGTATTTTAAATTTTTTCATCTGTTTGAGAAAAATCTGAACTGAAGTGGAAAATTTTTTTATTATTTTGGGAAAATAGAAATGATCAATAACTTATTTCATTTTCATTGTGAAAATTCAGAATCGAAGTTGAACTTTTCTTCACTTCTTTGAGAAAATTTAAAATTGAAGTGAAACTTTTAATCTTCATAGAAAATAATCACAATCATAGTATAACTTTTCCTATCTTCTATGTAGAAATTTAGAACTGAACTTTAAATTTTTTATGTCATGGCGAACTTAAAACTGAAGTGGCAGCTTTTTTATTTTCTCTGGAGAAATTAGAATTGAATTGTGTTCTTTGGTAAAATTCAGAAGAGAACTTGAATATTCACGATCAAAGTATAACTTTTCCAATATTTTATGAAAAATTTGGATCAGAACTTTAAATTTCTTTCATCTCTATGTGAAAAGTCGGAACTGAATTTAAGAAAATTTAGAATTAAAGTGAAACTTTTTATCTTCATGGAAAATAATCACTATCATAGTATAACTTTTCCTATCTTCTACAGAAAAATTTAGAACAGAACTTTAAATTTTTTAGGTCTTGGTGAACTTAAAACTGAAGTGGAAGCTTTTTATTTTCTCTGGAGAAATTAGAAATGAATTATGTTCTTTGATAAAATTCAGAAGAGAACAAGAACTTTTCTATCTTCTATGAAAAATTTAGAACAGTATTTTAAATTTTTTCATCTGTTTGAGAAAAATATGAATTGAAGTGGAAAATTTTATATTATTTTGGGAAAATAGAAATGATCAATAACTTATTTCATTTTCATTGAGAAAATTCAGAATCGAAGTTGAACTTTTCTTCTTCCGGGGAAATATTTGGAACAGAACTTTAAATTTTTTTATCTCTTTGAGAAACGTCAGAACTGAATTTAAGAAAATTTAGAATTAAAGTGAAATTTTTTATCTTCATAGAAAATAATCACAATCATAGTATAACTTTTCCTATCTTCTACGGAAAAATTTAGAAGTGAACTTTAAATTTTTTATGTCTTGGGACTTTTCTTGTTCCGGGAAAATATGTGGAATAGAACTTTAAATTTGACTCTTTGAGAAAGGTCGGAACGTAAAAAGTTAAAAAATACCATGTTAAAAAATTCAAGAAAGTATTTACAAATTGGGGTGGGGACTCTTTGAGGTTTGAAAATGGGTTTAGGAATGACATTATGAATGGAACTTGTTCAGAAAAGATATAATAAAGCCATAAAAAAGTATTAAAAAAATGAAGAGGGGACTCTTTGTGGGGGCCCGGGGAGGGTGTTTGGGGGACCCTTAGGGGAGGGTGTCCCTTCTGTGTCTCAATGCACAAAAAATATAAAAAAAATGGGTAGGGGGAGGGGAGGGGAGGGGAGAGGGGAGGGGGAGGGGAGGGGAGAAGGGGAGGGGGAGGGGGAGGTGACGGTGAGGAGAGGGGAGGGGAGGAGAGGGAGAGGGAGGGGAGGGTGGGGGGCCCTTTGGGAGCCTGGGGGACCTTTGGGGGCCGGTGGAGGGCCTTTGGGGGTCCTGGAGGCCGGTTGAGAGCCTGGGGGACATTTGGTGACTGGGTGAAGGCCTTTGGGACCCCGGTGGTCTTTTGGGAGCTCGATGTGCCTTTGGGGGGCCTGGGGTGGGCCTTTGAGGGTCTGGGGGCCGGGTGGGAGCCCTGGGAACCTTTGAGTACCGGGGACTTCCTTCGGGGTTGGGGTGGGGGATTGGAACCCTTTGGGGTTGGGGTAGGGGACCTCACAACACTGTTCAATGGAACTTGTGTATTATAACGACCACACTCAAAAATCATCTTTTAAATCATCTTTTAAATCAACGTCTCTAACGGTTTCGCCGAAATAAATCCATAAGCTGTCTAAAACCGTTTCGCCCAAATAATCCCTAAAAGTAATTTCA
The DNA here is from genome assembly GCF_049724085.1 of Artemia sp. Qi Xiang Cuo. Classification (NCBI taxonomy): domain Eukaryota; kingdom Metazoa; phylum Arthropoda; class Branchiopoda; order Anostraca; family Artemiidae; genus Artemia; species Artemia sp. Qi Xiang Cuo. The sequence goes on from NC_142811.1 coordinate 30,390,334, forward strand.
TCGTGTTCCTTTTGTTTGGCATCTCAGTGCTTTCACATTTCAAATTTCTAGGAAACCCTTTTCCTACGTTAATCTCTTCATCTCATAAATTTTTCCTAGCTAAACTATTATGGTTTCGTTAGAATATCAATTTATCTCTCCGACTTAAAGCTCCGTGAAGCCGTATTTAAAAATAGAATTTCTATCTCTTTAGACTCCCACATAATTCCAAGATAACAAGTGATGTCATTTATAATTCATGACACTAAAGATCAATGAAGCCCTATTTAAAATAGAATATTAATTTTTCTCTCTGACCTAAAGAACGTTTATCCCTCAGACCTAAGATTAAAGAAGCCTTAATGTTTCTTAATTCCCCCTTCGTGAAGCCCTATTTAAAAATAGTATATTAATTTTTATCTCAGACCTAAAGAACGTTTATCCCTCAGACCTAAGATTAAAGAAGCCTTAATGTTTCTTAATTCCCCCTTCGTGAAGCCCTATTTAAAAATAGTATATTAATTTTTCTCTCTGACCTAATGAACGTTTATCCCACAGACCTAAGATTAAAGAAGCCATGTTTGTTTCATAATTCCCTCTTCGTGAATCAACAATTTCCCCGCCGATTATGTAAATCCCTCAGGCCTAAAGATTAATGAAGCCTTGTTTGTTTCTTAATTCCCCCCTTCGTGAATCAATAATTTCCCCTAGCTATTATGTAAATAAATTTCTCAGGTTAAGCTAACCAAACAACAATGAAGCCATCTTTTTTTCCTAATTCCCCCCTTCGTGAATCAATAATTTCCCCTAGCGATAACGTGAATCAATAATTCCCCCATCGATTATGTAAATCACCACTCATGCCATTACACGTGGCCAAACAACAACAACAGATCGATTGACCTTGACCCCCATTAGACTCGATCGATAATCCTTGAATAAATTATGTCCCGTCAGCATTAAACTAAATTGTAGATGGCAGCACGGTGTTCTCGTGGGAGTATAAGATAGCTCTCTACTTGTGTTTTGGATAGTTTTGAAAAGAACTAATAAAATTAAGCTGAATTTTTTATATATTATTATGTTAATTGTTGAAACTTCATCAGCTCAAGATTTATTTCACTGCAATTTTCATTTTATTTTCAATGTTTTTATAAGTACAAAAGACAATATTTGTAATATCATTCGTTTTAGTAAAGCACCAAATACGCAGTAGGCTTTATACTTTTACAGTTAGGGAAACAGGCAGTAGCCGAACTCTTGTTTGTAGTGAAAACTATATATATTTCTTGAAGACTCTTCGAAATAACTCATAAATTAAACTGAATATTTGTTATATAAGGACATTAATTGCTGAAAGCTCATCAGTTCAAGATTTTATTTAACTGAAATTTGAATTTTATTTTCAGTGTTGTAATAAGTACATAAGAAAATAGTCACAATATAATTCGTTTTCAGTAAAGCGCCAATGACGCAGTAGGCTTTATACGTTTACAGTTAGGGAAGAGGGGAGTAGCCAAACACTTATTTTTAGTGATTTTTGTTCGTCTTAAAGTTGATATGCATATTCAATTTAATTTTTACTCGTTTTAAGATTTATTCATTCATTTATATTAGTACCTGTTATGTGTTTGTTTGCTAAGATTGTTTGTTTAATTTCTGTTCTTTTTTGTTTCATTTATCCTTCAATAGTAATTTTTGGTCGTTTTGAGTTTGAGTTAACATAGGTTTTTATTTCTGCTGATCCGAAGTTTAATTTGGTCTTTAGTTTTTTCTGAAAAAGATCTTTTTTGGAATGTTTTTTCAATTAATTTTAAGAAAATACCTATCTGTGAGGAAGGGCAATTTGCTTTTTTTTCTGTCCATGCCCCATTTTCACATGAATATCATTGATATCTCATACTCTTTTTGTTCTAAAACTCCATTTGTTTCTAAATCTTGCTTGCTTTCTTTATTTAAAACTCTTAAGTACACAAGCACTTACCATATTACTTTTTCTTGAGTATTTAAGACTGGAGACTGGGAGTCAGAAATGAGGTCTGTTTTGCATCGTTTGTAAATTTAAATCACCACAGCGTGAACTAATGTTACTTTTTAACCGATGGAGAATTTCTATCTCCATAGCTATCAATATTACCATAGCTCTCAATTAAGCAAAGCTAATTTAAAGCATATTTGAAGGGTAATACTCATTTGAACATAAACGCATTATACCAAGTCGGATTACAGGATAAAGACAAAAACAGAAATATATTGCACGTATTTTCTGACGTCAGAAACCGATAGAACCTTTTTTTAAATCAATTTTTCCATAAAGTTCTCTTTGCCCTGTCTAAATGTAATTTCCTTAGGCCAGCCAAAAGGGTTCAAGGTCATCGGCGACTATTGGAGGCTTATCTTGCGGGGTCACCACTTTTAAAGGCAAAAATGGCGCAAAGAGTTGCTATGCCACTTACTGGAGGGGGAGATCCCTCGCTGGCCCCAAATTAGTGGGATTTCCGCGGTTACTCCAACGGTTCTGTATAGTAACGTGATCGGATGGTCTATGGCCACATTTAAAGCCAAAGTTTACCGATAAGATTTTCTAATTAACCCTTTAGTTTCGACCTAAGCTGAAAAGTTAAAACAGTACATAGAAAAGTCTTACTGTATTAACACTCACGCTGTATAAAAAGAACTGACTAAAAAATGACAAATTCTCCCAGCCCGCTAATCGCGTGCTGCGAGAGGGGTTACGAGGGTGGTAAACGAATCTTTCCAGCGAATCCTTGGACTTACTAATCTACTGGCCAATCTCCCTAACTGCGCAATTTGTCCCTCGTGGTCTATTAAACACATACGCAGTTAAGAGGACCCAAAATGGCGTCAAAAAATAACAGGAAAATTAATATTTATTACTTAAGGAAGAACAATAATTAAGGGGCCCAAAGAGATGAATCTTGGAGGGAAATTTATCTAAAACACTGGAACCAACGGGTCCAACCCCTCTCTCATAACATAAATTGTCCGAATCCCCGTTGTATAGGCTGGAAATTCAAGCGCATTCAAATTAAAATAAATTAGATTAAAATAAATATTAGACATACATTTAATCTTCTTCTAGTCTTCCATGTCCATTTCTTCCTGAGAGTTCCTGCCTTGCAAGGGTTTCTGCCTTGCCGAGTAGTATGGGGTACTATGAAGTTTTCCTCATTTTTCAGTAGCTTCTCTTCCTCCTCTGTTGGAAACAATTGTAGGATGTCTTCCTCGGGACTCTAGAAATTCATTGTGCACAGCACAATTAAAAAAAAAAAATTCTCTCTCTCACGAATTTACATTTCAGAGGAGCAGAGAATCGATTTCTGCCAGCCATCGTGATGCCAGCCATCGTGAAAAATTGGCTGCACTAGCCTCTTAATTTCCATCTGTGGAAACAACCCTAAATCTCGATAAAAAAGTAAATTGCCCCTTGGCATAAATTCAAATAGTCTAAGGCCGAAAATACACAGGCTTGTCAAAACGATAAGGGTTCAGGAAAATGAAGTAAAAATCTGTGCGAACCATGAATCGCTTTTTTCTGGTTTCCTTCCCCTGGGATATTTAACTGAAGAATATACGTTGATGCTAATGGAAAGTGGAATTTGGATACATCTCCCACTGAATACAAATTGCTGGAAATAATTGTCGATTCCCATGAAGAATAACAGCTATGAATAGGGTTGCTGGACAACGGTCTGGGTGAAGTATGAAGTGACTGAGAGAGAGTATCCCCCAAGGACTCAAGATCGGAGAGGCAAAACCTTTGTACAGGGATTAAAACTTGCCGACCGGTTGCGCATTGGAGAACAAGGCTATATTTCGTGATTTCACGCTGGTGATCTTCCCCCAGGTCTTCCTCCTTCTGACTATTGATCGACACCTCTTTTGAGTTGTTAGTACTAATCTTAGACTCGTTTCCAAATCTTTGCAATCCGACTCGACATTCCATATCTCCCAACTTTCCCCCAACCCGTTGTAGGTCATTCATCTCTATTTTGTAACCATATTGTTTTATTCCCCATGGGTCTTTGACCTCTTTTCCCCCCTTATTATCCATGTTTTCAAGGCACAGCCCATCCAACATTTTTTTGTTTTTCGCCACTGCAGGCTGAATCTCCAAATGTCTCTTTTTTACACTCCTCTTTTCATCTCTACTTTTCTCAATTTTGTCATTCTCGCAAAATACTAAATCATCGTTAAATCTGATTTGGACTCCAGTGTCCACCTTCTTTGATTGAATAATTTCATTGTAGCTCCGTTTAATATCTCTTTTCTCTCTCTTAGTTTTCTTTTGTTTTGTAGTAACATTAAATAAATCGTCATGAAATCTGAATTGGACTCTAGTGTCCATCTTCGACTGTCTTTCTTTATTGTAGTTCCGCTTAATGTCTTTCTTCTCTCTTTTAGTCTTTTTTATTCTTACCGTAGAAACAAATATTTCATCATCAAATGGGAATTGAACTCTGACATTTGGTTTTTCATATTCTACTAAAATCTCTCGAACTTTCCGACAAAAAGCGCGTACAATAAATTTCGTCTCATTTCTCTCTGGTACACTCAGCGTTTGATTTTGGCCTGTACTTGTCAGCGTCTCATATTCATTAAAACTGTTCTCAAGTTTTCTATTATTTGCAAGTGTTTCTGAAAAATCAATTTTGTGCGTCTTTTTTTAAATATTATGTAGTCTTAGTACTTCCCCATCCCATTTTTGTGGATTATTAACATTTTGAACACGCGTATCATGTATTTCGTTTTTCCGATAGGGTGGCACAGCCTTCCCATTTGTTTTATGGGCCGGTTCACCTTCCCGCCTTGTCAACGAAGTAGAATATTTTTCCGTCGTAGTGTAATTTTGTAATTTTTCCTCTGTTAAAGAAGTCGCTTCTAACGACAGGAGATTTTCGATATCTCCAAAGTCTCCTCCTACTAAAACAACCAGTGCTAGTGTAGGTACTACTTTTATGTAGGTACTAAGTCTACTTGTATCGTTGTTCTCTGGACCGTACCGTCCTTCTTTTCAATTTCTATTCTTACCCAAGCAGGCGAACATGGATGCGTGTCTCCATAAGAACATAATGTTGTAATCTAATTTTTATGGTCTATCTCCGTTCTATTAATTAGGCCAGTTCACACATAGGTTTGGTCACTCCAAGGATCAATTGCCATTTCAACTAATTCCCCGTTTAATTTTCCATATATTTTATGCGACTCTGCAAACGCGTAATTTTTTTCCTTATTATGGGTCATGGTCCAGGCTGTCGTGTTATGTGGTTTTTGATAATATTTACTGGGGCAGTTTCTTGCAAAATGCCCAGTGGTACCACAATTATAGCAAGTTAGTTTTCCTTGCACTGTGTTATAGTGCCTATTTTTTTATAATCTCTATATGGAAATATGTCTGTCTCCTCAAATTCCTCTCTTATTTCGGTCCACCTATTTGCCATTTCCGCCATTTCTTCGCTTATTTTTGGGTTCTTTTCTTTCAAATATATTTTTAATTCTCTGTGGGTATTTTCTAAAAATTGTTCCATTACTGTTTATTTACCACTTCCGTCAATTTTTCTTTTATCTCTTCCGGGTCTTCATACATTCTATAATTTTCTAGCTCTAGCCATTTTAAACACACGTCTTTCAATTTGTACCCGAATTCTTTATATGTTTCGTTGTCTCGTTTTCTTTCGCTTCTAAACCTTCTTTGAAAGTGCTCGGGGCAAATTTGAAATTTTTCAAAAATGGCTTGTTTTAGCCTTTCAAAATCTTTTGAGTATTCCATTGGTAATGCTTTATATGCAAGTTGTGCTTTGTAGTTAAGGAGGGGCTGTATTCTTATCACCCAATTTTCTCTCGGTAATCCGCTTAATTCCGCCGTTTTTTCAAAATTGTATATGTATAAATGTATATCTTCATTTTCTTTCATTGATTGAAGGTTTACTGCTTGCATTATCTCTATTGTAGACGATTTCTGAGGCTCTTGGTAATTTCTCCCTGCAATCATTTCCATTATGTATTTTCTTTCTTCTCTGTCTGCCTCCTCCTTTTTTTTCTCTGGCTATCCTATCAGCCTCTTCCTTTTTTTCTCTGGCTATCCTATCAGCCTCTTCCTTTTTTCTCAGGCTATCCAATCAGCCTCTTCCTTTTTTCTCTGGCTAGCTCTATATCTCTCTTGAAGTTTAATATTTGTTGTGCTGTCTCTAATTTAGTAGTCTTTCGCGAGCTCCTACTGGAAATTGAACTTCTACTACTCCTGGTACTTGGCCTACTCTGAATCTCACTGTCTTTATATTCTCTTAACTCGTTTTCTGAGTCTACTCGTTGTATAATATTTTCTTCTCCCCGCAACTCCCCTAATTTTTGTACCTTCTTCGAAGGGTGAGTTTGTTTTGTTATACCCGTTCTTTCTTGTAATAATTTTTCCTCATGTATTATCGCCACTGTTTCTTTTGTTCGGAATTCTTTATCTGCGAGTAATTCTTTCTGTACTTGCTTTAGACTTTTCTCTTCTTCTCTGGTTCGTACCGGGGATCGCTCTATTACTGATTTTGGTTTGAAGATATCCTCTTCACATGTCTCAGAAATGTTTATTTCATCTGTTGAGTGATATATGGTTTTATCTGATGGTGTTTTTCTTAGGGTATTTCAACAGGTGTCACATATAATTGTGTGTCTGAATCCGATTTTTGTTTTACCGCGGTAGATCTTGTCTGAATTCTTCGTTTGTCCGCCATTATTTTAAGGTTTATTTAACGTCTTTCGCTCAAATGAAAATCCTTTTATCAATGTTTCTTTTTATACTTTCGTGAAAAATTATTCCCTTTTAATTTTTCGATTATCTGTGGGTGGCTCAGCCTCCCTTATCTCACAAGTTAGTTATTCGCGTGATTTTTTGATTATTAAATTTTAGTACTTATTATTATTCGATTAGGCACAGCTCAGATAAAAATTTTCTCTTTATTATTTTTATATATGTACCCACTATAGGCTACTGTCTAGGCCAAATTAACCTGTCTCTTCGAAAGCGCGGAATTCTTTTAATTATCAGATTTACTGATAGGACCTTAACTCGCTGCCACCACTTATTGGAGGATTTTCTTACGGGGTCACCACTTTTAAAGGCGAAAATGGTGCAAAGAGTTGCTATACCAATTACTGGAGGGGGAGATCCCTCGCTGATCCCACATTAGTGGTATTTCCGTGGTTACTCCAACGGTTCTGTATACTAACGTGCTCGGATGGTCTACGGCCACATTTAAAGCCAAAGTTTACCGATAAGATTTTCTAATTAACCCTTTAGTTTCGACCTAAGCTGAAAGGTTAAAAGAGTACATAGAAAAGTCTTACTGCATTAACACTCACGCTGTATAAAAGGAACTGAACTTAAAAAGGACAAATTCTCCCAGCCCGCTAACCGCGTGCTGCGAGAGGCGTTACGAGGGTGGTAAACGAATCTTTCCAGCCAATCCTTGAACTTACTAATGTACTGGCCAATCTCCCTAACTGTGCAATTTTTCCCTCGTGGTCTATTAAACACGTACGCAGTTAAGAGGACCCAAAATGGCGTAAAAAAATAATAGGAAAACTAATATTTATTACTTAAGGAAGGAAAATAATTAAGGGGCCGAAAGAAATGAATCTGGGAGGGACATTTATCTGACAAAACTGGGACCAAGGGTTCCAACAGCGACAATTTTTTTTTTGCCTTTTTTGGCCCATCATGGTTGCGGTGTCTGCCACAACCTAGTAAAGAGCAAACTCAAGCTCGTAGACTGAAAGTTTAAAAACAATGGGAGCCTTGCCCCTAAACTAGATTTTTCTATACATTAGGTTCCACTTGGCCCAGGTACTTCGGTTTTTAGCTCCAGTCTGTTCAGAAGAAAACAATTTTTGGGCTTGTTTTCTTATCAATCTTCAGCTGAACTGATATTTCTTCTTTTCTTTGGAAATGAGCTCTTCTTGGCCCAAGGAATGTCATATAAAAGCTTCAAGCCAAATCAAAAAAAAAATCCTAGGCTAAGTCTTTGGTTGCCAGTGCCACAACCTAATTTTTATTTCTTCCGCAAAAGTCGTTTGAAACAAAACTTAAAGATGTAAGTTTGAAGTCTTTCAGGCTCGAAATTGATTCCTTTATTGATTTTCGGGGAATCAAGATTTCTTTTTATGTGTATTGGGGTCCTTTTTGCCGTATGATTTAGGGATGTAGGTTATGAGCTTATCAAAAAAAGCTTTAGAACCTTTCCAGGCCCTTTTTAGGAGGGGGAGGGGGGGGGAGAATACTCTCAAATTCTGTGAGGAGCTGAAATTTTATTTTATTTCTTCCTTGTTCATTGGGGTCTCTTGGCCTAATTACTTGCGCCTTAATGTTTAAAAATGAACAGGAACAAAAAAAATTTTGGACCCTCTAAAACAAAAATTCCTTCCAAAACAAAATACATGGTCAACTTAGCCCAAGTAATGTTACTTGAAAGTTTCAATACAGCAAAAAAAAATCTTTATTAGGTCACAAGTTTGAGAGGTACCCGTACCCCTGAATTAAATTCTTGCAAATTAGGGCCCGCTTAGTCAGGACACATTCTTAAATTTTAAAAAGTGAAGAAAAATAATTTAGTCAACCCTTTTTAAGCCCATTTTCAGCCGAATCACTTTTTTTTATTTTTATTTTTTTATTTTTTTGAATTCGACTCCCTTGGCACAAAGACTTGCAGATAAAAGTTTCAAGCAATTTAATAAAAAGTTTCTGGCTCCAGCTTTGGGGTCTTCACCCCTAACTTATTGTTAATGAAGATTCTCTTGGTTGATGAACCCACGGGTGTCGGTTTCAAGCGTCCTTTTGCAGTGAGATCGGGTTTTCCAGTGATTTAAGGAAATAATGAGTGAGCCGATCTAAAAAAAGGTTTCAGCCCATTTTAGGCCCCGTTTTTGGGAAGACATTGCCCTCAAATTAAATTTTTCTTATTGTACGTGCCTCTTGGCCAGGGGATTTACGGTTTTAAGTTTGAAATTTATAAAGAGATGCAACGTTTTAGCTCATTTCTGGGAATCCTAGCACTATCACCCTTATACCCTTCCCCTTCAAACAAAAATGTGTGGTCCGCTTATCCTAAGCCTATCCAACGAAATATTCAAGTGAATATGGGAAAGAGATTTTAGACTACTTTCGGGCCCCATATTTGAGGGGCTCGAAAATAAAAAATTATTCTGAAATTTTTCAGGTCTCGTTTTCGGGGAAAGCAAAGTTTCTTTTGAATTTCTTTTTGTGCATTGGGGTTTCTAGGACCAGAGAGCTTAAAGTAATAAACCGATTAAAAAAAACATTTTTTGGGACCTTTCTGGGGCCTCATTTTGAGAATACCCAGATAAAATATTAAATCAACTTTTAAACCTCAACTGACTGCAGAATCTTTACTAAATATTGGAAAAGATGGTCTGCACAGAAATTGCCATGGCCGGAATTCAGAAGTCAAGCTTTGGCAACATAAAACAGCAGCAAATTCCTACCCAAAGTGTAGGATAAGAACCAGATGTCCTTATTCAGCTGCTGTTTAGCAGTTATTTGATCTTTTGCACTATAAAATAAAATTTGGTCAAACAAAAATAATTGATAAGTGCGTTCGACCGTTATAAAGTTTTAGAGAAATCACGCGGATAAAAAAAAGATAACATAAACAATGTATAAAAAGCAACGAGGAAGATCGTAGTTTAAAGGATATTTACGATAGCCTACCATTAATTAAAAAAACCAAAACCAGAGCTTTTTAGATTCTAATATCACAGAAAAAAATAAAACTTCGGATAATCGAAGTAAACGGAAATATTTGGGCTTTTATTAGTGCGATTTTTTTCAGAGTCTTAATCAGCAGTTTTGTCTATTATGTCTGCTTTCCTTTTATTTTGTCTTTTTAAATTTTATAGCTTCATGTCTGAACAAGGTTGGAGTAACCCTGAAAGACTCAAGAGACGAAAAGGGAAAAGAAAGATTTTTACCGTTTAGCCCAGCGTTTCATATAGTGCCGGGCACCATTAGTGATCATTGGTACTACAGAAATATCTACTACAAAGCACATAAGGTAAAAATTGTTTCTAAAGTAAAACGGGTGTAGTTTGGGGGTCTGTTACAATTTGGTGTTTGCAGAAAGCTAGTGGCCAAGTGGTCATTTAAAGCTTTTTGTGTATTTAAACCTAATTGTCCCGCATCACTATATTGACCAGTATGTATTTGTGCTTAAGCCCCGTTCCACTTGGCACCACATATTTTCCGGTCTGATTTATCTTTACCATAAATGGTTAACACCCCAGATATAACGATAAGCAGAAGACATTACTCTATTGATCAATGACTGTCACAGGCTTAAAAAAAAATACATAAAAAAACCGTGTTCGCATTTCATATCAAATAATGTTACTATTGAAGCGTGACTCAGGGATATAACTCGAGCCAAAAATAACTAACGACAAGGAAAACAGTAAAAAATGAAAGATAACTAAAAAAAAGGTCTTGGAGAGAAAAAGTGCTCACAACTTGAAATGTAAAACAACTAGAGCTTAAACTGTGTCACAACGGAGGAAAATAAAAGAAACAAGTTGAAAACAAATTTCGATACAAGAGCTGACAGTAAACGAAATTAAAACAAAAAATTAATTTGAGTGCTGTCGGGATAGGAAGTCAAGTAAGCTGCCGTGAAAATCCAAGAATATGTTAAGATGCTCCGTGATAAAGAAAAAAGAAACCTCTTCAAAATCTCTCAATACCAATGTGGATCGACGAGTAAGTTTTAACAGCTGAGGAGACTTAGGGGAAAGACGGTCTTTTAAGGTAAGATGGAACGCGACTTTAAGGAAAAAGGATTATGGAGTCTTAGCTCTTTTTAAACAATCCAAAGCAAAAGCTTCTAAACTAACAAAATTTTCATTTATTTTCATGTATTAATCATGTAGGGAGTGCATCCTTGGATAATAATGTTTATTTAGAAGTTTAAACAAGGAGAGCAATACATATGCTTGTTTGATGATATTAGAAAGACCCATATTCCACTTAAAATTATTTAGAGCAGTGACATCAAGGATTTTGACATATTTAACCCAGATTTTGTGTGGGATAATGTCTAAATACAGGAGTGAAGGAAGTTTAGAGCCAAGATATTTGATTAAAAAGTATTTACTTTCATGTTTAGATTCTTGGCCACATCTTAATTATGAGCTAGAATTTCAAGGGGGTCACAATTAATATTTCTATGATATAGTTCGAGGATAGACAAGTCATCTACATGTTTCCATGTTTAAAATAACTCATTAAAAATTTTACTAACAATTAATAGGAGCAAAATTGGCTCCAACAAAGTTCCTTGAGGAATTCCACAGTAGACAAGGAGAGAATCAGAAAATGTATTCTGTATTTTAGCTTGTGATCTATTCGCGAGGAAGGATACTACAATATTTACTAAGAGAGGGTCAAATTCAAAGTTTTCCCATAATAACTGCATCAGGATATTCCGGTCGACCAAGTCAACTAAGACCATGTTTAGTCAAATATTTTGCATTTCTTGACAAATTGAGATCATAAGTACTAAGTGAACAAGATAGCGGATGGTGGAAGTTTGTTTTAAATTAAGAAATAAGCAGACATCAATGTGTAGGCTAACTTTAACTTTCAGTCAGTCGCAAAGATGGTCTTGGTACAGTTCGGAAAAACCGGAATACAAGGCACACGTTGGCGACATTGAGAAAAGTAGATTTGTTTGGGATAGCTGTTATAAAACCATGTTTCAAAGAACTTTGAATTTTCAAAGGTCTTCTACTTTAATCGAAAACATTTACTAAAGGTTAAGCAATTTCGTTTCAAAAGGCTTTGTATAAACCATTGGGATATCCAAAGGTCTAATGCTTCATCTTCTAAGATTTTGGGCTTTATTTATAACGCAAAAGGCAGAAATGGTTTGACTTGAGCCAATGAAAGGGACTTTGTACGAAGGAGGCGACATAAAAGTTCAAATCATTGGCAGTCTTATTTGGGAGCCCGTGGAGATAGATTAGTTATTGACGAGGTCTTCAACATACATTTCTAATTTTGCTGCTCCATTTTTGGGGCTTATTGGAATATATTATTGGGCGTATTGGGCTTAATATTTTCTACAGATATCCTGGAGCCAGAACTGTAGAGGCATGAGCAAGTTAGAATATATCAATGGTTCTTATAATTGTAAGGAATTGTTTAACTTGAGCCGCATGAGATAGGCGTAGGCTGAAATGGTAGCTGCGTCCACAATCTGTTTCAAGTTAAAAATATTATAGGTGAACTTTAACTTTCAAATCATTTGTGATAACGTCACCAAACTGGAAATTTCAAAGATGCAGATGTTTTGATTATACGTAGTCAACACGTATATGTAACTTCATGGCAATTCTTTTCTGTAGTTTTCTGATTAAGAGAAAAATAAAATAAGCATAAGACAATTAGGTTAAAAAGACGTGGTAAGACTGCACGTCGAATGCATATCCATATTATTTCATCATAGGGAGTTAAACGTGGGATCAAGATTCAAGTGGGATATAAAAGATTACTGACGAAAAAAAGAATCCTGTCACTGTTCTTGTCCAGAGGGTTGTTTACATTTTTTGAGTTGAATTAAGTGAGAATAAATAGTTAATCTTTAACATTTATTAGTTTTGAGCTTCTACAACCGTAATAACGATTATATCTAAATTACAAATTTGTGACCACAAGTCTAATTTACAAAGGTTTTACATTTTATAAAGAGGTAAGACTCTTTGTGGTGTTTAGCAAAACTGTAGAAAATTCAAAGCGGCTAGTGAAGGCACTATTTTGTTTTACTCTGTCAAAATCTTGTATCTGCCTAAGCGTTTAAGAAAACCACAAAATGGATTTTTTTTTTTTTTAGAACGAGAGAAATGAATAAACGTTCCGAATTTTATGAATAGATTACCCACAGTCAGTTTTCTTCCCATCTTTGTCAATATTTTCTGCTTGACGTGGACTCTATGCTTCTTCATTCTAGTTTTAGTTATTATTAGTTATAGTTTTTTAGTTTTAGTCTGTATTAGTTATTGGCTCCGGAAAAGCCGTAGAATCTTGTTTACTTCGTTTAGTGACTGGGTTACGTGTCGATCACAAAGATATAGTTATAGTCAGCAGACAGTTCATGGTTACAACTTAATTTCAATATTGATTCTGAGGCTGCTTATTAAGGTATTTTTTTCCTTACATTTCAGGGTGAAGGTTGCTGTTCAGACACAGTTATTTCATTCCATTATGTTTCGCCAAATGAAATGTACATCTACAACTATTTGCTCTACCAAGTCCGGATACATGGAACCAGTCCCCCTATCTTTCCTGAAGTAAGTTACGAAAAAAAAAAACACATTTTGTAAAATTTCGGCATATTTAAGTAGAGCATGCTATGAGTAGCAAAAACAGTCAAACGATCTGGGGAATACATATATCATTTGAAAAATGTTATCTTCAAATAAAAATGGACCACTAGAGAGGAATTGGTTCAGAAACCAAACCATTGTAGTCTTCCATCTACAGCTATTTTGAGAGATCATCTATAGTAGTCTAAAAATTGCAGCAACTTCCACCAGATTCAGGCACGTACAGACTCCAAGATATTTACGACTCCCCCCACAGTGTCCTCATTCGTATACCTCTCGAGTTTTTGTTTTGGGACCCCAATGGAATAAATTCCTCCTTATTGGACCCCTACATTAAAACTGATTTAGTTCAGTTAGATAAGTCAAAGATTTGTTAAGCCATAGAGTGGAAGTAAAGTTTTGGACGATTTCGCTGCATTAAATTTTAAAGTTAATGTAGGTTCACCCAAGAATCAACGCTCAAAGCAAACCAACGTGAAATTCAATCTGAAAAAATTCAGCCAAGTAAAATTCAACCCAGTAAAACTTGGCCCACGTACAATTGAACCGACGCAAGACACAGGAATAGGAAAGGGGGACCGTCGTGAGCGCAAGAACATCAAAGGTGGTTTGTCCCTGTTGCAAGATCAGGAACCAGAAAAGTAGCTACATTCCTCCAGTGCTTGGGCCAGGACTAGACGTCATGAAGATTTGACTCTAGTAGCCCCTGATCTTCCATCAATTGAAACAGCTCCAGACTTTAAACACGAAGAGAAGTCTGTCCTGGAGGCAAGATTTAGAATTTCACACAGTGCTTACCTTCAAGAAGTTTTTTCGGGGGGGGGGGGGCTGACATGTGGGAAAGGGCATGCTTTCCCTGACATCGGCGAAAGTGGGTTAAAAAGCGCCGATGGAACTTAAATCAAACAAAAATAATTATTTTGTAGTTTACACAACAAACGTCTACAATATTGGTTCAAATAGACTGAATCGTAATATTTCCCTAAACCTGCAGAATTTGGAAAAACTAGTTTATTTCTGAAAACACAAAAATTGACGCAACCAAACACGATCAGAAGCAGAAAATAAATAATCTGGAATAATTAAAATACTAATTTGTAAAGATTTCAATGGTCTTCCACTGTACATGAAATCAGAAAATTTTAATATATAATTTTTATTCGCTCAAAAATTTCAAAACAAAATTTGCTCTTAAGTAAAATCAGTTTTCAGCAAAGCACTAGTTCTTCGGAATTCTAAAAATTTAGGGGAATATTATGAGTCAGTTTATTTGAACCAATATTACAGATATATTTTAAATGAACTGTGAAGCAACAATTTTTGTTTATTTTAAGTTTCATCTTCGCTATTTACTTCCGTCAGATTTTTTTTTTTTGATCAATCTCACACAGACTAATCACTAAATTCCATCACACTACGGAACACACTCTTTACGCTGAATTTAAACCCTGCAAGTATTTGTAAAGTACCCCGGTCTTCAAAATGGTTTGAAAAAAGTAATCGGAAGAAAGCTGATGTTCTTGTCTCTGCGTTTACACTAACAAGCCTGCTGTCTGCTATACGAGTTCCCTATCATCTGCTTCAGAGCTCTATACAAGTGAATTGCAAAAAGGATCTGGATTACTATTATAATCAAATAATTAAATGTCTAAAAGATGTCGAGGCAGTTGCAGTGCCGCTACAACGTGTTAGATGTGGTACGCAAAAACCTATTTGGTCTTTAGATCCTAATTTAAAAACTTTGAAAAATAAAGCTAAGTTTTGGTTAAAAGTCTGGAATGAATATGATAGACCACCTTGTGGAATTGTATCTGACCTCAAGCGTAATACGTGCAGTGAATATAAAAAATATCTTAAGGCAATGCGTTATCGTGGTATGGATTTGCCAGTGTCAAAGAGAGAATGGCGAAAAGTTATTAATTCTGAGTCGATTAGAAGCGATGTGCCAAGTAGTGACTGTCTTCCTGCATCTGCTTGGCATGGCCATTACTCGTCTATTTTTTCTAATGTAAATTACCGTGTGCATTCTTTGTATACTCATTCTCTTTCTGCTATTTTTAGTACCCCTCTATCTCAGCGTCTTTGTGTTCCCATTTCTTTTCATCCGTAGTTGAAGCAATTAAGAAACTTAAATCAGATAATGTTGATAATGATGGTATATCTAGATATCACCTTTTATTAGATTGCTCCCCCCTTATTAAGCATATACACCTACTTCTCCGGATGTGTATTTGTACTTCTAGTGTTCCAGAGAGTTTTTTGTGGGGTATTTTTTCTTCAATTTTAAAGAAGGGAAATTCTCCTTTAATTTGCTCTTCTTACCGACCTATTTCTGTCTCTGCACTTTTAGTAAAGTTCTTGAGCATGTATTACTACCTTTTGTGACTAATAATATGCTTGAGAGAGATAACCAGTTGAATTTAAGCCCGGAGTAGGTTGTCAACACGCACATTGTGTACTATCTTCTTTGCTCCTTGAAAATTCTTCTAAGGGAAGGAGCATATATCTTTGTATTTTAGATCTATCAAAAGCTTTTGAAAGTGTATGTCATAGTCAGCTTTTTTCTGCTCTTCGTGGTTGCGGTGTCAATCTATCGGTTATTTTGCTTCTTCGGTACTGGTACTCTAATTCTTTTCTTCGGCTGAAATCTGTGCCAGTTTCTATTATGAAACTAAAAAGAGGTTTAAGGCAAGGTGGAGTTTTATCTCCGACCCTATTTAATTTATGTATTTCAGGAGTTCTGGCAAAGATATCGACTACCTATCTCTCCGGTTTTTCTGATGTTTCATACCTGGCTTACGCTAATGATCTGCTTCTTATAAGCAGTACAAAAACTGGTTTATCTAACATGGTTTCTTGTGTTGCCACTTCTTTTTCAGACATAGGCCTTTCTCTTAATGTAGATAAATGTAAATTTCTTTCTCTTAGTAACATTTCTAGTACTTCCCTTCACTGTAGTGGCTTTACTATCCCTCTCGTAGATTCTCTTTGATGGCTCGGTATTTCTATTACTAATAGTCTTCCGAGTTTGCGCCAGCGCACAGTCTCAGATATTAATATGAAAATTAAATTAAGGTATGCTAAGATTGTTGCGAATAGAGGTAAATTTAATAAACTCGCGTTGGCCAAACTCTACTCAACTTTTTGTGACCATTCAATTCTTTTTGCTTCTGGAGTTTTTCTCCTTCTTAAGAAAAATGAGTTAAAAAGAATCCGGATTAGCCTAATTATTTTAGATTTTGTCAATTTTTGTTGTTTCTTCCACCTTGGACCAAAAAACCGGGTAATTATTAATAAATTTCTTGTTCTTAATATTACTGAAAAACTGGAAGCACTACAGAGAAAACTTTCAAATACTGCTTGTATCCGTTTTTCTCCGCACCATCACCTTATCAGGTTTTTTCAGTCGTAAATTATTTTTCTTTTATTTGTTTAGTTGTTTTTCTCTGTTTGGTCACTCTACATTTTTCAGTATTGTAAACAGTGAAAATCAAATAATGATAATAATAATGATAGCTTGTGTCCATATTTCTGCATATTACTGCTTATCAGATTCTGCAAGTTGTGAGTTTTTTTCTCTCTTCTTCTTTCCCCCCTCCTTTCATGTTATTCCTCTTTTGTTTTAGTTTCTTTTAAATTTTTTATGTGTTACTCTGTAACTGGTAATCTTTGGTTTCTATATTGATTTGTGTTGTATTTTTTGTGTTTTTCCTCGTGACACTCCACGTATTGTACCTCTGTACAGTGTGGGTTAGAAATAAATAATAATATTAATAATAATAATAATATATATAACTGGGATCCACTCTTAACAGACTTTTCATAAAGCGCATGTCTTTTATCCATCAATTTAAGCAGAACTTCCAATACCCGTGAATTCTTTGCAACACAAAGACGTTTACTCAATTGTTTCAGTTCTAGACTGTCATGTAGAATCTGAATTAATTCTTTATACTCTCTGCCAAATTTCTCACTAACTCCATCAGTACCTTCAAGTCACTCAAATGGCTCATTCGCAAGATTGATTCTGTATCAAACAGTTCGTGGTAACCAACTGTAAGTAAGGAGCGACCCGGCTCAATGGTAACCGGAACTCTAAAAAACGGAATTTTGGTACCAATAGATACATCAAAAGAATAAAATTTTAATTCTGATTTCAAATATATAAGTTTCATGAAGTTTAATCTTACCCATCAAAAGTTAAGCGCCTGAGAAAATTTGGCTGATTTTCGAAAAAAGGGGGAAACACCCCCTAAAAGTAACCAAACCTTAATGAAAATCACATCATCATATTCAGCGTATCAGAGAACCCTACTGTAGAGGTTTCAAGCTCCTATCTACAAAAATGTGGAATTTTGCATTTTTTGCCAGAAGAAAGATCACGGATGCGTGTTTATTTGTTTTGTTTTTTTGCCAGGGGTGATCGTATCGAGCCAGTGATCCTAGAATATCGTGGGAGGGCTCATTGGAACGGAAATTTAATGTTCTAGTGCCCTTTTTAAGTGACTAAAAAAAACTAGGGCAATTAGGCCCCTCCCACGCTCATTTTTTTTCCCAAAGTCAGCCGATCAAAATTTTGAGATAGCCATTTTGTTCAGCAGGGTCGAAAATATGATAACTACGTCTTTTAGGATTATTTAATCCCCCGAAGTCCCTGGGGGGAGGGCTGAAAGTTATGAACTTTACCCATTGTTACCCAATGAACTTTACCTCAACGCCTCGCTCTTCACGCTAAAGTTTGACTTTCTCACAACTCTATTTTTTTTAAACAATGAAAAACTTTAGCGTAAACAGCGAGGCGTTGAGGAGGGGACAGCCCCTTTCATTTAAATAAAAAAACAAGTTTTTTTTAACTGAAAGTAAGGAACGACGTTAAAACTTAAAACGAACAGAAATTATTCCGTATATGAAAGGGGCTGTCCCCTCCTCAACGCCTCGCTCTTTACCCTAAAGTTTTTTATTGTTTAAAAAAAATAGAGTTGGAGACAGAGTCAAACTTTAGCGTAAAGAGCGAGGCGTTGAGGAGGGGACAGCCCCTCTAATATACGGAATAATTTCTGTTCGTTTTAAGTTTTAACGTTGTTCCTTACTTTCAGTTAAAAAAACTTGTTTTTTTTTTTATTTAAGTTTTGAACGTTTTTGAATTAATGCAGGTTTTGATTTTGGCTCACCGTACATGAATAATTAAAACAAAATTTGAATATTAATTTTACTTTTATTTGGTTAAATGGCTTTCTCGAAACATGTTTAATTATATTTACGAACGTTTTTATTAGTAATAAATATACGTAAGTTAATTTGTAAATTACTTCAGAAGCAAATTTAGAGACAGCTATTTAGCAAAAGAAAAGTAAAAATTTTATGCAAATTTTTTTTACGTATTCAATGACGGTGAGCCAAAATAAAAGCTGCATTAACTAAAAAACGATCGAAAATTAAATAAAAAAAACAAGTTTTTTAAACTGATAGTAAGGAGCGACATTAAAACTTAAAACGAACAGAAATTATTCCGTATATGAAAGGGGCTGTCCCCTCCTCAATTCCTCGCTCTTTACGCTAAAGTTTTTTATTGTTTTAAAAAATATAGTTGTGAGACAGAGTCAAACTTTAGCGTAAAGAGCGAGGCGTCGAGGAGGGGACAGCCCTTTTCATATTTGGAATAATTTCTGTTCGTTTTAACTTTTAATGTCACTCCTTACTTTCAGTTTAAAAAACTTGTTTTTTTTTATTTAATTTTCATAAAGCTTCGTTATATATTATACGCTGTTTAACTTCACTTGCATCATTTATTTGTCTATAACAAATGTCAGGAGCAAATATCGTAACAAAAATGTCATTTATATCTAGGACAAATTGGCAGTTAGTCTTTTCCTGCTAGCCAGTTTATGAATAATAGAATAAATAAATACATACTTATATATATATATATATATATATATATATATATATATATATATATATATATATATATATATATATATTACATGCCTTGTGTCTATGTGTAAATAAGACGGAATGGTATTTTAGGACTGGACGGCTCCACCTCCACCTGACCCAGAAGGAAAAGAGCCACCATGGATTGGGATAAGAGCAGAGCGTATCAAAGCAAAAGAACTTGAAAAAAAGAATACCAAGAAAATAGGTAAGATGCAGTGACTTTACTGTTTTTTTGGTGGCAACACCAAATTTAATAGACTACCCATGATACAGTCACCTCTTCTAAACTTTTCTATCACTAATTCAGCCTTCAAAAGTCGAACCGCATTCATCTAAACAGTTTTGCAAAAAATTAAATTGTGTTTAATGTTATACTTGTATGCAAAAATTTTAAGAATAGGTAGGAAGAAAAAATAGGAGGTAAAAGCAATAGATTGATTTCAACCATATATGCACAGTCTTGATGAGCAAGTCCTCATCAGCAAGATAAACCATCGATTTAATCAAATCCTAGGTTTATCATCGAATCATTAGTTCTATTATATTCCCTCATAATTTTTCGCACTTCGTAGTAATCGTCCTCTTACTTCATATATAATGCTGCGTTTTACTTAAAATGATTATTATCTTAAAAAACCTTTTTCATTAAAAAAAAAAAAACGGAATTATTAAGTCAAACACTTAATGGAACAACATCGCTGCTGCTACTTCTTTTTATAATTTGTTGTCTGAGTTTAAACTGAAGGATTTTTCAAGCCGATTGCTTAAAATACCAATCGTGGTTTATAACAATAAACCCTAAAGCTCAATTGTGCTTCAAGGATAGTTTTACCCTTTCCTAAACTTATTGGTAATTTAAGGTGAAGACGTAGGTACGTTAAGCGATCATATGAATTTTGAACAGAATTGTTTTTATTGTTACATTTTGGTTTTAAGATCAACATGGATAACAGTTACTTTTCTTGATTCAGAGTCGAATAGCAACTATTTTACAACTGATAGATTATTCTAAGAATATTTTATTTCGATTACTATGGACTCTGGTTCACTGTTTAATAAATTTTAATTCAGTTCACCCCTCCCCTCAATATTCCCAGGAAGTTTCATTTTAATACTCTTAGTCGTTCCTGATATATTGCAGATACGTCCTTTTGACAACCTAGTTTTATAGTGACCTTTGATTTGGTAATAATTTCCTCCTATGGAGAATTCCCCTTCACACAAAACTGAGAAGCCATAAAGAAAGTACCAAAAAGTTACCTCAAAATGTCGATCAGATGTCCTAAGAGGTAATAAAAGGACCGATATCAAAAATGGTTTTAGGACAGAAGCTGGTTGGTCTCCAGTCACTTCCGACTTATAAAAAGAGCTATAACTCAATTTCTAATCGAATTACCATCCTCCAAAGTTTCAACAACCACAAGGGGGAGGTTGGAGATGAGAAAAGGGCAGCCCTCCTTTTAAACGGCCTAAATTTTGCTAATTTTGGGGTTTAATGTTACTCTTTACTCTCATAAAAACAGCGTAGACCAAAAATATTCCAAGAAATCAAGATTGATTAAATATAAATATCTTTCTCCCCCCTCCCCTTCCTCAGAATTAATTCTCTATTTACCTGAAGGCTCAATGAGAGTTAGGATGTTTTGGCATTAAAGTTCACCCTTTGAGGCATCTGCCCCCTCCCTAACAACAGTGAATAAGCGCATGAGAGGGGGATTGGTGCCCTCTGATCACTTTTGGATCTTAAAAGGGGATCGGAACTTTTGATTTCCGATTTAATGAGCCCACTCCGAAGTTTATACGACCACCCATTCCATGAAGTGCCTTTGGGAAAAAATAAATAAAGAATAATACGTAGAACCCTTACAGCTCTTTACTACAGGCAACGCTATAGCATTGCCTAAGACTTAAACAGGTGGGTAGAACTTACAACTTCCCTTCTAATGATCATTCGAAATTATTCAGGGGGAAAATGTGGGGGGGGGGGGGTTCCACAGTGGGAATTTTCTGCGATGGAGGGATTTTCCAGGGGGAACGCCTAGACCCTATTGAGTAATGTCAAAGTGTTGGGTGGATCTTATTAAAAATTATCGATATTTCTGAAAATGGGTATCAAAACCGATATATTTAACTATTTCAAAATCGTTACTTTGTAAAGCATTGAAAACAAGATTAAGAAAATCAAATTAAATTTCTAGTGCTGGGCGTTATTCAGAAAGGCTGTAAAAATAGAACACACAAAAACACGTACCCGCTCAGGAGAAAATACCATATTAAACGTTTCCTTTATAGTGGCTTCAGACATCGGCTTACGGGTACTCAGGAATGCTCAATTTGATGGCGTATTTTTATAGAGATTGCCCCCTTTTTAAGTTATTTTTATTTTATTCTATAATTATGCAAACTTTTTTATGCACAAATAACTTCGGAAATTTTTACTTAAAACTCGAAACAAATACATCTTTGGAATAAAAAGCTGATGCTTTGCTTTGATGTTATCAATATCTAGGAGCTTATGCTTTCGTTACTGGTCGCTATTTACTTACCATTCATTACTATAAAGAATTCGTTTTTGTTTTTTACTCCAACCAAATCATATAGAAAAAGTTTTCGTGGAAAACTAGAAAAGGGGCGTTCAGTCACAAATTAGAACTCATAATATCCCTATTAAGGATCAAAACCTATTGGCAGGCAGCCAACCATGGGCCAACACAGATGTTCATGGTCTTTCCCTGCTCTCTTCTCTTTGGTTTCCTCGTATTACATTAATCACCGATTTCCGGGGGGAGGGGGTCATGGCCCCTCCTGCGGGTACCTATGTAGTAGAGGAATATTTGAATAGAAAATCTAGACATTTTTTTTAGTTTTGAATAGAAGGCGCTGAATTAGATACACTTTTGTTTTTTTATTCGTTCATGTAAACGATTAACCCATATTCACCCTATTTATTAACCTATAGGTGATCAAAAGGGAGGACATCAAACGTTAGATGACAGGAACAAAACCGGTCTGGCGCACCAGTGACAGACGAAAAAGTGAAAAGAGATTCCTGAAAGGTTTTACCTACAGAAGATTTTTGCTGATGGAAGACTGAAGTCAATGTTCGTCTTATATCATTTTGATTATCCTTGCCTTCTATGTGTACTTACACTGCTTAGTGTATTCCTGACTTCCGATTCTGGTTTCGCAACCCAAAACCTTCTTGGGTGTAATCTTATGAGGATGAAATTTTTCTAAAGGCTAGAAAAGTTAGAAAAAATTCAAGTATAACTATTAGTTTAATCAATTCCTAGATACTCATTTGCATTTTCCCCTTGTTTGTCATAGGATCCCAGTGTTGCCAAATCAACAGATGTGTTATATGAAGGTTCAAACTCTCATCAGGGGTGTCCCGAGGGGGGACGTGGAGGGGCTCACCGCCCCCAACTTTTTTGGCATTCGATAGAATTTCCGCCGAAGGCAAACAATTCGGCAGAAATTTTGTAAAATTTCCAGAAATTTAGCAAAATTCCTGATTTTTGCAGAAAATTCGGCATAAATCAGGTAGCAATTCGGTGAAATTTATGAAGATCGCCCCCCCCCCATCAAATGAGGCTCGGGACGCTCCTGACTCTCATACATTCAAATTGTGTTAATTAGGTTGTATTATTAAGCTACTGATCATTTGATATGTTATTTCTATACCTTTATAGCTTTTAAATTAAAGTATTCCTCGTCAGTTGTTTGATAAGGCTTTTTCCTATTTCATTTCCTGAGAAAATGTGTAAAGGACACCATTAGAGCTTAAGTGCAGAGCTATTGAAGGTTCCATAAATTCTTCCGATGGACAACTTATCTTGGGCTTTATGTTAGTGTCGCATATTTCTTAATCCATGTGCCATATGCCTCTGATGTATTATTACCTTTCTCTAACCACTTCGGATGGAAGTGGTGCTCGTCAAAGCGTGGTAGGGGGAAAAACTGATCGAAAATTAAAATTCCAGCAGTTTTATCCCTTTTCAGGGTCGACAGGGATTGGAGGTGACCAGCTCCCATCCGACCCCTTTTTTGCTATCCGGCCTATGTAACCTTCTGTTAATCTCAGAAAAGTCGAAAGGTCTAAGCAATATACCTCGAAGGATGACAAGACCCCACAGTTCATAAGGTTAGAGCTGTAAGTTATGCCAAATGTATGACCGATAGGGGTTATCAGAGGCAGGACTGCATAAGTGAAGAGCCATGTGCCTTCAATGCAGTAATTTTTTTCCCCAGGCCACTTCGTATGGACGAGATGGTCATATGCGCTTGGGAGCGGGCTCATTCGATCGGAAATTAAAATTTCTGGCACTTTTTATAAGAGTCGAAAGTAATTGGAGGACAACCTTTCCACTCCTGTGCCCTTTTTAGCTCCCTAGTCCCCTCATGACCTCTTAAGGCAAATCAAATGTGTACACAATGCTATGTTCCCTACGCTAAGAAATCGCAAATCACTGCTGCAATTTAAGTGATTTTTATGGGTTTTTTTTATAGAGACTTTCGATTCTTATATCTGGTCAAATTTTTGATACGGCCACTATGCTTAGTACAGATGAAAAGTCCAAAAGTTACATTTGCCAATTGTACGCAGAAGAGAAGGGGGTGCTTGTTTTATCTTGGGCGTGTGATTGCCCTGAAAATTCCAGGAATTTTCTCTGGATCAAAAGCATTTCGCTGTGAAAAGGGGCCCGCAAAAAGGTGAAAAACTATCTGTCCCTGATCAGTTTAAGACACAGTCATAACTCGTTGGGCCAAGAGGAATCGAGTGCACAAAAAATTGTCTCTGAGAAAGGTCAGACCCCTCCCCCTAAACAAATTGGGGCCGAAAAATGGTCTAAAAACTTTTCTCCCGACCGACTTGAAACTTCCTTTCTAAGTCATTGGGTTAAGGTCCCCAATGCAGGATAAAAAATAGGAAAAAATGTTGGTTCACCATAAAAAGGGACCTGGCTAAGAGCCAGAAAAGGGCTAAGGCTAAAAGACTTTTTCCTCCGCCGTTTTGTATGTGAGCGATAATCGTAGGAACTTCAGAGGGGGTTCATTCACTTGGAAGTTATAATGCCCTTTTCAATGGTCATAAGTGATTGTACGGCAACCAGTCTCCCTCCCGTGACATATTCTACTACACAGCCCCTGAAATCCCACGTCATCAGATCAAAATTGCACATACCCCACTTGTTCAGAAACGTTCAAAGGTTAGATAAGTAGCTTTCAAGAGTCGACATCACCCTCAAAGTCCCAGGAACAAT
Source organism: Artemia sp. Qi Xiang Cuo (assembly GCF_049724085.1). NCBI lineage: Eukaryota > Metazoa > Arthropoda > Branchiopoda > Anostraca > Artemiidae > Artemia > Artemia sp. Qi Xiang Cuo. The sequence continues at coordinate 30,414,915 of NC_142811.1, forward strand.
GGGTCTAATTTATGTAAATTACCCATCCATATTCTAGTCTTGATTCGCAGATTTATCTTCCTATTCTTCGAACTTTTTCCCCTCAGGAAAAAGATGCTGGGCCTAGGCTATTCTACTTTTTACATCTTCACTGCATCAACTATCTTTACTAATAATTATACCCAGGTAATTTATCTGCTCGTTACCCAACATTACCTCTTCACCTTCATTTATTCCTTGTCTAAGCAATCAATCCTTTTTAACATTTATTGTCAACCCTATTCTGGCACCCTGAACTGCCAAAACCTCCAGAAAATCATTCATTTTGCTAACTTTTTATCTAAGACACTAAAATCATCTGCATAATCTAAGTCAAGGAGTATTACCTTCCCAACTGATTCAGAGCTCTCCAATAGCTTTTGTTATACCGTTCGTAATCTATACAACTGATAAATAAAGCAGTCTGATGATTCAGGCATTCTTAACTATTAATCTAAGAGTGAAGATTCGGTCGACACACCCTCTTCCATTCCTGAAACCACACTGTTCTGCTCTTAGAACTTTATCAACAGCATTTCTAAGTCCAAAAAGCATCACTATGTTGGATTATTTGCCTCCTACAGAAACAAAGCTAATACTTCCTAATTTACCGCAATCACTCTCATCAGCTTTCTTGTAAAGGGGTTTTATTAAAATTTTCTTAAAATCACTAAAATTTATATATATATATATAGTATATATATATATATATATATATATATATATATATATATATATATATATATATATATATATATATATATATATATATATATATATATATATATATATATATATATATATATATATATATATATATATATATATATATATATATATCCCTTTTTAAAAATCATATTCGTAGTCTTCAAAAATTTCTTTCTAACTTTGTGACCACCATATTTCACAAATTCGTTTACATGAGTATCAGCACCCAAGACCTTATTATTTTTTAACCCTTTCAGCCCTGTCTCTTACTTTTCTTCACAAAACAAATCTTCATTCACTTCCAAACAGTCACAAACTTCCTCATACTGTTCTATGTCCTTACTTATAACTCTATCACGGTTTAACACACTCTCAAACTGCTCTACCCATTTCCCTTTAAGACTTTCCTCGTCACTAATTGAGGACTGTTTCTATCTTTAACTGGCTGGCGTATAGCCGGACTACCTCCTCTCAATTCCTTAACATGCCAGTAAAAAAATCTACTACATTCCAACACTATATTATTATCATGCCATCTAGCCGCATCTTCCAGATGCCGAATGATGTCCATGGCTTCCACTTCCAGCCTCCTTGATTCATACTTTAATGCTTTCTCTATTTCTGTTACTTTCTATTATTTGCATATTTTATAACACCCAAATGCTTCTTGTATCAACCCCTCCTCTTTTCTACCAAGCTTAAAGCGTTTTTGCTAATAATCCTAGCTGTTTTTCTAACTTTCCTCCCTAAGACACCGTCTGCTAATTCGCAAACTGTTCTCCCAAAATAATTCCACCCATCTCCTATCCTTCCTTAATTTTGGCTTTAGATTAACTTTAAACACCACCAGATGGCGAACTTTACTTTTACCAACAATAACAGCACTCCCATATACCCAAGTAACTTGTATCAATCCTGCTGATCTTCGATTTACAATCCTGGTTGCAGCGACAAAAAAAAACTGTCAAGTAGCATAATCAAGAACGTTGACCGTCTTACCACGAAGTGAGTGCCATGTTAGCTTATGGACCATTTTATGAACTAATACCGTATTAGTTATAACTAAATTGTTAGGCCAGCAAAATTGCAGCAGTCTTCTACCGTTGCTATCTTCCCTTCCTAAACCAAATTTACCTAAGCTGGGATACGGTCTGTTCCTATTCCTACCAACCAAAATATTTAAATCATCTAATAAAAATATCATACTTCTAACCTGTCTATTTGTTCCTGTAACTGCATGTAAGATTCATCTGAGTCACTACCATCTCTGCCAGTCGGTTATACAGGATCATATGCACTTTTTAGTTGTAAAATGAGCCACTAGGATTCTATTATTAATACATTTCCAACCTAGGCAATACTTATAAGCTTCTTATTCATTATGGTTCCTATTTCCTGCCTATACACCCCATCCTTCCTACCTGGATAAATAAATTCTACACCATCTAAATTCATGGTTTTTACATCTGGGAAGTCAGTTTCTGAAACTCATAACAAATCCAATTCACAACGTCAGAAGTTATCAGCCAAAATATAAAAAGGATAGCTTTTTTACGGTTGTAAAGTTCTAAATCAAAGGTTTTCATATTCCTTAAATCATTGAAACTTTTATGGCTCCAGGAAAACTAACGGGTCCCACAAATGCAAGCCGGAAATGAATACATCTTCTCAGGTCGGCAGAAACCACGTATGCAATCCTGGGCCCATCTCGGTCACTACATAGTTATCCCCACTTCAGGATTCTATATATATTCATACCTACATATATATATATATATATATATATATATATATATATATATATATATATATATATATATATATATATATATATATATATATATATATATATATATATATATATATATATATATATATATATATATATATATATATATATATATATATATATATATATATTAGTAGAATGGACCAAAGAGAATTTCAATTGAACAACTGAAATTTATTTCTGTCAAAAATATATAAAAAAGACGCATACAAAATAACTCAACTATACTTGGCTTGGGATGCCTCGGCTTTTTGCTGTACCATTTTCCCCCAGCCTCCACGACCTAAATCATAGTCCGTTCTGTATTCGTCTCGCACCTTGAAAAAAGAACTTGCTGTAGGAATTTTATCAGCGAGAAAAAATGCCACATTTTAAATAACATCAGCAAGGTCTCTTTAAAGGATATACAGATCAACCAACACAACTGTCTAGGGAACTAGACATGGCATTCTCCTTATAACGTACGCAAACAATAAACTGGTTATTTTCCAAGAAAGTTCAACATTATTGCCGAAAGTGCTAACAGATAAATGTAGGCATATGTATCTTTTTATTTACAAAATTCTAACATATTTTTGGTTATGTAACGACATTTTTAAGTCTCAACATGCAAATCAATGAAAAGACAAATAAATGTGTATATATATGTATATATACATACATAATTTAACCTAACTTTTACTTTTACCATCATAGGTTGCATAAGACTGAAAAAGCTGACTCGCAACGCTAATTGAATCGAAGCAGAGAAAAAGGAATTTCTAAAAAGGAATATATATATATATATATATATATATATATATATATATATATATATATATATATATATATATATATATATATATATATATATATATATATATATATATATATATATACAGAGGCAACGCTGTAGCGTTGCCTATAGTAAAGGCCATTATTTATTTTATTATTTTTTTCCCCAGAGGCACTTCATTTGGAACGGGTCGTCGTAGAAACTTCAAAGGGGGCTCATTCAATTGGAAATCGAGAGTTCTAGTGCCCTTTTTATTGGCGAAAATGATTGGAGGGCAACTAGCCCCCCTCCCCCCACGCCCATCATTCCCCCAAACACATCCAATTTAAATTTTGAGATAGCCATTTTGTTCATCGTAGTTGTTTTCAGATAGAAAATATGTTTTTGAGGAGGACACTCCCCCACAACCCTCAGGGCAAAGGTCTTAAGTTATGCCTTGGGGGAATATAAGGCTTTTATAGAAGGCGTTGTCGTAGAAACTTCAAAACAGGCTCATTCGATCGGAAATTCAAACAGTTAGTGCCGTTTTTAATAGTCAAAAGTGATTGGTGGGCAATTAGCCCCCCCCCCCCACGCCCATCATTTCCCCAAACACCGCCAATCAAAATATTGAGATAGTCATTTTCTTCAGCGTAGTTGATTTCCAGATAGAAAATATGTTTTTGAGGAGGACACTCCCCCACAACCCTCAGGGCAAGGGTTTTAAGTTATGCCCTGGAGGCATATAAGGTTTTTATAGAAGGCGTGGTCATAGAAACTTCAAAAAAGGCTCATTCGATTGGAAATTCAAAGGGATAGCGCCCTTTGTAATAGTCGAAAGTGATTGGAGGGCAACTAGCCCCCCCACGCCCCTCCTTCCGCCCGACACAGCCACTCAACATGTTGAGATAGCGATTTTGTTCAGCGTAGTTGATTTCCAGATAGAAAATATGTTTTTGAGGAGGACACTCCCCCACAACCCTCAGGACAAGGGTTGTAAGTTATGTCCTGGGGGCATATAAGGTTTTTTTAGAAGGTGTTGTTGTAAAAAATTAAAATTAGCCTCATATGATTGGAAATTAAATCAGCTAGTGCCCTTTATAATCGTCAGATATTTTTGGTGGGAAACTAGCCCCCCCCCCCCCCCCGCGCCCATTATTCTTCCAAACACATCCAATCAAAATTTTTAGATAGCCATTTCGTTCAGCGTAGTTGATTTTCAGATAGAAAATAAGTTTTTGAGCAGGACACCCCCCAACAACCCTCAAGGCAAGCCCTCCTCCACGCCCTATATTCATCAGATAAAAATTTTGTGATAGACATTTTGTTAAAATAGTTCAAAGTTCTGATATCAAAAAACTCCGGTGTCGTTACAGCCCACCAGGGCCCGGGGGTAGGCGTTGTAAGTTATGCCCTGTGGGCATATAAACAATCAAACAATCATTAAATAAACAATCAATGCAAACAAACGTACAATAGATATTAATGCAAATTAATAAATAAATTTAGTGCTGATATTAATGTAAATTAATAAATAAATTTTTGCTGGGTGGAATTTAACGCGGGGGAATTATCAGCAGGAAAAGAAACTTTTCTTTGAGAGGGGAGGAATTTCCCAGGGGTGGGTTTTCCAAACGTGAATTATTCAGGGAGGGGACGATTAAACCCATTTGATAATATTCTAAATTTTACATCTGAATAAAGAATCAACGGAAATGTCAGAGATAGCACTTCAGGTTCCTTTAGACGATTTTGTTCGTGTCTTTTGAAAAAAGACATTTTCAAAACAAAAGACAGATTATTTTCAGTTGTATTACTTTCTCTGTGGCTGCTCAATTATGCATGTGAGGGGGGAGACTTCCCCCCTCCCACCACTGTCTACGCTAAGGTTTCAGTTTTTATCTCTAAGACTTAAAAATGAACGCAATGCGATAAAAGTGTAACTCAAAATAGCATATATAGAATAAAATATGCACATAACACGGAACAATTAATCAAAATTGCATATTATGAGTTGAGGCTCACCCAAATGATGGCCCAGGGGGCTCACCATTCCACAATCTATGAAATCAATCCTGCAATAACTGAATACATAAATTATTTTTGAGTATTTTAACGTCTTCCACAACTCAAACGGTCCAATATTCTACAACCCAATGAGTCTGTCTAATCTCCTAAATCGGTAACGGAGGAGATAAGTGAAGTTCCGCCTCGTATTGGATGAGTCTCCAACCTCACCCTCCTCCTCTCCTACTGTCTACGCTAAAGTTTTCTTCTTTATGTCAAGTACGCCGCCCCCAACCCAAAGACTTTAATAAGGTAAAGTATTGTATGGGAAGAACATATAGTAAATCTATTACAATTATCCAATTATAAGGTTAAAATACATAATCTGTGATAGATGCAAAATTGCTTTGGCACACAAATCCTATTAAGGTCAATTCCAAACAGTCGTGATCCTTTTGTGTCAGCAAGTGAAATGGTCGAAACCCCCTTATTGGAACTATTTTTTCAATCCATTCATTGTTGTCAATCGCTGCCCACAAGTTGTGCAAGCTGTCTATTGTTCATATATAAGGTTTTTATCAAAGAGGCAACCGTATAGACTTTGAAAAAAGCCTCATTCGATTTAAATTGAAAGTTCTAGATCCGGTTTTTAAAGTCAAGAATAATCAGACAAGTAAGCAACCCCCCCCCCATGCCATAAAAACTTGAAACTTTTCGAAATAAAAAACTAGCAAAAATTAATTTAAAAAAAAAAACTTTTCGACAAATAGTTTTTTAAAAGAAGAGTAATGGCCAGTTTAAACCTCCGATCTGGTTACAATATCACCTTTTAAAATCCAAAATCGAAATAACCATAAGCATCTAATAAAGAATACATGAAATCCCAAACGAACAGAATTTAAATAAACAATCATAGGAAAAAACATACAACAAGTAATAATATAAATGAATAAATAGATCTTAAAGCGAGTAATGCTTAGATTGAATATGAAAATCAAGCTTAAAAAAAAAAAAAATATTATTGCTATTAAAGTATAAAAAAAAGACTTTCTATTGTTTTCGAGCAGAAATTAAATAAACAATCAATGCGAACAAACATACAATATATATTAATGTAAATGAATAAATAAATCTTAAAACGAGTGAAACTTAAATTGAATATGCAAATCAAGTTTGAATCGAATAAAAATAACTACAAACAAGAGTTTGGGTATCGCCTTAATGCAGAAGCCTTAAACTTACTGCGTCATTGGCGCTTTACTGAAAACGAATTATATTACAAATGTTATCTTTTGTACTTAATATTGATAATAAATGATAAAATTACAATAAAGTTTTGAACTGATGAGCTTTCAGCAATTAGTATCATTATACATCAAATAGCCCGTTTGATCTATTAGTTCTTTACAAAATTGTTCAAGACGAATATAGTTTCACTACAAACAAGAATTTGGATACTGCCCCCTTCTTTAACTGTAAAAAACCTAAAGCCTTCTGCGCCATTGGCGCTTCACTGAAAACGAATTACTCGTATATTACAAATTTATTCTTTTCCAGTTCTTACAGCATTGAAAATGAAAATGAAAATTACAGTGAAAAAAAAAAACTTGAACTGATGGATCTATCAACAATTAATATCATTATATATCTAATATTCAATTTAATTTTGTTTATACTTTCCAAGACTGTTCAAGACTCATAGTTTTCAGTAAGGCGTATGCATATATTATAGGCGTAATATATTACAGGCGTAAGCAATGCACATATTAAATACTTAACCTAACCTAGCTGCCTTTTAGTCCCCCTAAACCCCCAAAAAACTAAAGTTTAAATCTTTGTCACGGAGGGAGCAAAGATTTATTTAAAGTAAAGATTTAACTATAAGTAAAGATTTATTTTCAATATCAAGTACAAAAGAAAACATTTGTAATATAATTCGTTTTCAGTAAAGCGCCAGTGACGCAGTAAGTTTTAGGCTTCTGCAGTGAGGCGATACCCAAACTCTTGTTTGTAGTTATTTTTATTCGATTCAAGCTTGATTTAATATTCAATTTAAGTTTCACTCGTTTTAAGATTTATTTAAATAAATAACAGGCCGATGACGGCCCACTGACTAAGTCGATAATGACTAAGACTAAGATAATTGGCCGACTGACGATAAACTGGCGCAAATAAACGTCGTTGTCACTTTATATGTTGAAGATGTCCACTGTGTATGTGATCGAAATATCCAGGTATTTTGTTGTTGTTTCCCTGTCAAATAAAAGAATTTGTCCCTATTGAACAGTTATTTGTAAACCTCATTAATCTGAGAACTTGCGTCAACTGACTTTGTTTTGCATGATAAACAAAATATTATTCAAAGCCTGATTGGTCCTCTTGTATTAAAATCTAAGCCAATTAAAACACCAAAAATTTTGTAACTTCATCACTTCTACAAGAAAAACCTGCTACTCTATGCACAGACATTCAAAGGAGCTTTTTTCGAAAAAATTCAAACAATTCATGATAACAAACTATAAGTAAAGATTTATTTAAAGTAAAGATTTAACTATAAGTAAAGATTTATTTTCAATATCAAGTACAAAAGAAAACATTTGTAATATAATTCGTTTTCAGTAAAGCGCCAATGACGCATAAGGTTTTAGGCTTCTGCAGTGAGGCGATACCCAAACTCTTGTTTGTAGTTATTTTTATTCGATTCAAACTTGATTCGCATATTCAATTTAAGTTTCACTCGTTTTAAGATTTATTTATTCATTTACATTAATATATATTGTATGTTTGTTTGCATTGATTGTTTATCTAATTTAAGTTCGTTTTTAAGTTTCATTTATACTTTAATAGCAAAATATTTTTTTTTGTTTTAAGCTTGATTTTCATATTCAATCTAAGCATTACTCGCTTTAAGATCTATTTATTCATTTATATTATTACTTGTTGCATGATTTTTGCTATGATTGTCTATTTAATTTCTGTTCTTTTTGGGTTTCATTTATTCTTTAATAGTAATTTCTGGTCGTTTTAGTTTGAATTTTAACAGGTATTTGTATCTCCTGAGCTTAAGTTTAAAATTACCTTTACTTTTATTTGAAAAACTTATTTTTCGGAAAGTTTTTTTAATTAATACAGTAGAAAAGAGATAAGCAGACTTTAAATTCGACACTGAAATTTATTTCTGTTAAACATATTTAAAAAATCGCGTACATGACAATTCAACTATACTTGGCTTGGGATGCCTCGGCTTTTTGTTGCACCATTGTCCCCCAGCCTCCACGACCTAAATCAAAGTCCGTTCTGTATTCGTCTCTTACCTTAAAAAAAGAGCACACTGTAACAAATTTCAGCGAGAAAACACACCACATTTTTAAATTGCAAAATCAAAAAGGCCTCTTGAAAGAGTAAATAAGTCAAAATACACAATTATCTACGAAACTCGAAAAAGCGTTTTCTCAAAACGCATGCAAACAATAGAATGGGATAGATAATTATAAAAAAGTAACTTCTCATGTCTCACTGTAGACGAAAGATCAAGCTAATAATAAATATAATAACTTTTACGCCAATGTAACTGTGTTCTTTCTCTCTTCTGAGATTGTAAAAAAAAAAGAAGTTTTCCCCATAAAATTCTGCCTTGAAATTTCTCACCTGATTTGACCAAAAAGCTTGACAAACAACGATTTCGACCGTTGGTTATTTTCATCCACAATATTAATCAACAAAACCTTTGTCGGTTGTTTGAGCACAATTGTTGATTGAAAAAGTCCCCAGAAAAGGCCTAAAAACTTTTGAACTAGATGTTGAAGATAATTTGTTACACGAGAGACACGAACTAACGGTTTTTCCAGGTCCAAACCTTGCTAATTGGAAGATTTTCAAAATTAAAAACCCCAAAATGCAATAAGTAGATTCGCTCCATCTTAATACTGAACCGTCCGACGACGCTAATGCACTTAAGGAATTTGAGTCAAATCTTAAACAAGATTAGACTGGACCTTATAATGCTGAACCCTACTCGAACGAATATTTAATTCCCTTACTAGGTTTTTTAAAACCTGGTTTTTCATCAAACGACTCGGCAATTTAAAGCTTAAGTATTTCAGATAAAACGAGTTTTCTTTGATATGGAATGTAGTCAAGAACCAACTGATCTGCAGGTATATGTAGTGAACAGATCGAGATATGCTGGAACAACAAATAATCCGGATATGGAGTGAAGATATCAAGTATTCGGAAAAGTTGAAATTTTATAAGGACTTTGGGGCATTGACAGGTTTTTTTCTCAAGTTGAATATACTTGCTTAGATATATCACTTATTGGATGCAACATAGAGCTAGTTGCCTTCAAGTTAGGGCCAAGACTTATGAAATTTGATAATAAGAAAAGGCACATAGGTGACAAGTCTGTGTGACCACTTTAAAAAGATGAGACGGGCAATTTGGTGCATTGTCTGACCTGGTGTCAGGGGCTTTCTACGCTAACAGAAAACTGTCTTTTTGAATTATTGCTTATTGATGTTTTGAATACTGCGTCAGCATAAATCCTTTCTAAAATGTTAAACAAAATTCTATTCTAATTTTGGTGAAGTAAAAATTACTGTTCCTTACTTATTTTATTTCAGATGCTTTCATGGACAAGGTCTTTTTGGGGGGCTTTCATACACGTTCTCTTTTCCTCTTCTTCGTTCTTCAATCTTTTCTTCATTTCCTTAGTTTAATTCATATCTTAAATACCTCAGTCAATGACTATAAGGACTAAGCTCAGTCAAGACTCAAATCTTAGCTGAATTTAGTTTTCATTTGCTTTTGCTCCTCTCTTTTATTTGATAAAGTAAGAGTCACACTTCTTAAAATACTTTATTTAAGTTGGAAAAGACTATAAGGACTAAGCTCAGTCAAGACTCAAATCTTAGCTGAATTTAGTTTTCATTTGCTTTTGCTCCTCTCTTTTATTTGATAAAGTAAGAGTCACACTTCTTAAAATACTTTATTTAAGTTGGAAAAGACTAGCTGGACAAAGTTAAATACCTACTTGGCATTCTTATTGCCCATTAAATTAACTACTCTATCAGGTTTTTACAACTACATAATTGTCAGGTATTCTTGGTTGAGTTCAATACTTATTATGTTAGATTTTTATTTTATCTATAATCATTAAGGATAGTGAACAATAATAATTGGAACAGAGGAGGAGCGTACTCAGATGTGTTGGTATCTTGGGGCTGCAGTGAGTCATTAGAAGTACTTTTTTTCACTGTCATAACAACTAATCAGAGTTGAGAAAGTCAATAATCCTTATGTTTCTCTACATGTTGTACTTTTCTTTAGACTTTTTGTACTTACAGGCTTTTAAACCTTACGTAAGAGGTACTGTTTTCAACGTAGCGGTTCTGGTCTTTTCATTTTACATAAATTTCAACAGCGAAAGTCACAAAAGCGAAGTATTTTTGTGCTTGAAGTTAGCTTTATTAAAAGAAAAGTAGAAATTGAAGTAGTTTTACCTGTCCACCACTCTTGCCTCTTCCATACTGTCGACCTTCCACAAAACCAGCATCCCAATCCGTTCTGACGATTCGGTCATCTAATCGTGTTCCATTGACGTATCTCATGGCCATTTCAGCATCTGCTCTCAAATAATACCTAAAATAGTGATAGAAACTATGAGCAAAACCGAGGAGAAATCTGGGATGTTCCATGCTGGTAGTAACTTAGACTTAGTGCTGGTAGTATGTTCTTCACAAACGAAACTTTTTTTTGTAGGCTCATACTGAGTTACAATTTGCTCGACAATTCCTGAGGGCATAGAAGACAAGTTCTTCAGCATAAAGCTGGAGAATACAGGGTTGAACAAACGTAGACATGCAGCCTCTTTTTTACTAAAACATGCATCACAATTTCCAGTTTGATATTCATAGATACTCTTGAACTTCCCCTTATGGTGTCACTAAAAGCCAAAAGACCAGTGTCTAGCTAGCCTTGAATAGCACACATGCTTCGTGTATGTGCTATCATACAGAGTTTTTGATATCAGACCAGGACCGATCCTAGAGTTGATAGGGCCCCGGGAAAGATTAATACCCCCCCCCCACCAAGGACTATTGCTGTGACTCCATAATCCCATACCCAATCAAAAATGATACAAGTAGCAAACAGAGAGAGGAGAGTAGGGGGTTGTGAGAGGGATGGAAAGACAAACAAAAAATATTGAAAATGGTGACGCATAGCCACTCTAGACAAACTCTAGCGCAATTTTTCCCCAATCTTTTTTTCCGCGCGAACCAAAAGAAAGCTAAAAAAAAATTTGACGAGGCCCCTATGTAGTCGTTGATGACAGGTAATAAAAAAGCAACAAAATTTGTATATATATATATTGTTAGAATATATATTTTCCATATTGTAGAGTAATTGATTATATCAATTATGAAACATTTAATTAAAACATTAATAACACTAAAATGATAGCTATAAAAGCCGAAAACAAGATAAATTTAACAAACTGGTTTTTGTGTTCCACATTTGGAAAAATTCTTAATGGGATTTTTGTGGCTGTTTGAGAGAACAAAGCAATTCAAAGTTAGGCTTTGAATTGATTTGAATTGGGTCTAAGACTGAAACTGACAATTTCAGTCTTTAGACCAGGTTCTGCATTTAGCCTGTTTCTTTATTTCTATTTAAGATAAGTATATCTTGAAAATCCTTTCTCGCATAGATAAGTTGTGCAAAATGGCAAGGAACGTCAATGGCTTTTTTACACAATGGATATTCATTCTGTATACTGAGCCAAAAGTCAATTAAAGATTGATCTTTAAAAATTACTTCTTGAGAACTCTCACAAGATAGCACTAGGAATTTTCTTTTTCCAGTATAGTTAGAGAGGTTTCTGGACTTACATTTCCTTGAAATGGATTGCGTATCCAGTTTTTATAGATGGGTGTATTGCATCTGTTGGGAAAATAATCATCGAAAGTAACCGAAGAGAGTTCACATGCTCACATATACTCATTTTAATGGTTTCGTCAAATTTAATTGAATTTTTCGACAAAAAAGTACTGACAGAATCGAAACATACATACTCATTCACCTGCAAGCATTTAATCCCTTGATCTTTTTCAACATAGCCTGAATTTTATCATATACACGGAAAATGGAGACACCCCTGCCTTGCAAAGACATATTTATTTCATTCACTTTACACAAAATGTCAGCTAAATCTGCAAGTTTTTGCATCCAAAGAACATCGGATATACAAGAAAACAAATGAAACGGATGATCAATAAAAATGCTTGAACTTCAAATTTCAATTCAAACAAACGCAACATAACTTCACCACGGTAAAGTCATCTCTATGTGAAGATGTAAAGAAACGTGGAAACTTCCAAAACCCTCACAAAGCATATGGAATAGACGACAATTTGCCGCACACGATTTTATAAAGTTCACAATTTTCATACCATCCTTTAAAGTAGTAGATAGCTCTGGAGGAATAAGCTGACATGCTAATGCTTGTCTATGAATACAACAACAAGTCAAGTGGAATTTTTCGTTGATCTTCTTCACCCAAGCCACAAAACCTGAAAATTTTCATGTCAGTAACTTTGCACCCTCTGTGCACACACCCCCACAATATGACTAGTTTATTCCATTCTTTTCAAAATACCCATTTATCATATCAACAATCGCTTCTCCAGTTGTGTATGTTTTCAAAGGTTTTGTAAATAGCACATCTTCTGGAACAATACATTTAAAAAGATATTCAACGTAGACAACGTACTACTAACGTACACTGCGATATTTGTTACATCCGCCGATTCGTCAAGTTAAATTGCGAAATTATTCAATTTTATTTTTTTCAAAAGTTCGTTCTTGACATAATTAGCCAACTCATTAATTCAACGTGACACCGTGTTGTTTGATAAGGGAGTTACCTCAATATTCCCTGCTGCCTTTTTCCCAGGCATGCATTTTGTGATATCTTTTGCACATGGTCCAATTTTCTGCTATTGTATGTACTTGCCCAGATCTTGCCATTCTATAACTTACTCGAAATGATGCTTCAAGGGTCATTTCACTATCTTCATTTGAAGTCAAGAAAGAAGAAAGACTACACTTTTTTATATCTGCTAATTTTGTTTTGAAATATTCAAGGTCTATCCTTGTGCATTGGATGTTTTGTTTCGATGCGAAGAAATGATGGCTTCAAACTACCATTGGCAAGAAATTTCGTTACATATAACACAAAGCAGTTTAGGTTTTGACTCATCCCCAGGAAAACAAAAACCAAATTGTAGATAGTCACTGTCATATTTTCCGTTTTTCCCTTCTGTATTATCATTTTCTTTGTTTTTCGTCTGGTGAAACGGTACCTCACAACAGCTTTCAGTACTATCATCTCGATTATCATGTCTCGTTTCTAAACGACCCGCTTTTAGCCATCGATCCATAATAAACAAAAGCTAAAATTATAATTAATTAAAATAATTTTCAAATCATTTCCACAAGAACATGACAGTCACAGTACCACTATCGCTGAAGCTTCACAAGAGTCAAGCCTATGTATGAACGTCGGTTAGTACAACATTACAGATACTGCCACTTCCTGGTTTATGAAGTGCTCATGAAGAACCGGTTTTATCATTCACATTTCACGTGTTAGATATTAAAAACACCCATATCTGCAGTGATGAGGGCACGTTTGGGCTATTTTTTCTTTTGATTTTAAAGGCGTTTTAAGAAATCCGCCATTAAAATATAAGTTTAGCGAACCCCTCTGCAAATACTGCGAACCCCCAGGGGTTCGTGAACCACCAGTTGGGAATCCCTGCTCTAGCGTATATCTCATTAGAATGAAAAATATAAGTAACTAGACTAATTAATCTTTATCTCCCCATATTATCATAGGGCCACATGCATGAACATATGTAGAGGCCTCCTTCAAGGCCAGATGTTCACAAAATTATTGCAATATTTTCCATTTGAATTGCCTATTTTCAGTAGGTATTTTCATGACACCCATCTCATCCCAGAAAAGTTTATATGTACTTATCTTGTGTTATGTGCATGCTTCTAGAAAAACAAAATTCAAAACCAAGAACAAGGTATTAAAGAAGAGGAACTTAAACACCCCAATTGTCACTAGTTCTTAAATTGAACCATACAAACTATCCAATAAGTGTCAAGTGCATATGGCAGCCTTACCTATCAAAACAACTTGCAGACACAAATAACAAATGATAAATCACATAACTAAAAAGATGAATCATCCTTAAAAACATGGAAAACAATGATATGATTATATTTCACTTTAAAACGCGGTGGGGATATCAGGAAGTTTCTAGACTCTAATTCTGGGAAGACACCTAATTCTCCTATTCAAAGCAGTTGTCTTTTAGCACTTTATAACTTTTTAGACAATGGATTTGAATATACCACCAGAAGTTTAGATTAGTTGCCAATCTTGCATAGGCCTATTTGTTTTCAAAAATTAATTTTCTGTCAATTTTGGTGTTTCTGGTCTACAAAATTTAGCGGTTGAGAAAATTTCTAGTGCAGGTTCTTTTTATGCTGAATCCAAAAATATAATCTGGTTGTTTTCCAGCACAGATAATTTTTATTGGCTGATTTTTAAATTTAATTCTGTGTGAATCCCTGGAAATTTAACCAAATCATGTGTTTAATCTTTGTATAAAAATTACAGTTACTATAGAATTATGATTACATTGTGGAATCTATCATACACAATTTTGCTAAAAATAAAAACATCCTAATTTTACCAGGAAACGAAACCAAAAAAAGCTGATACAAAAGCGGTAGTTGATGAAAAAATTTGGACTAGAAATAGAAATTTAGCATAAAAAGTTCTTTTAGAACCATATATCCTATTTTTTTAAACAACAATAAACTGTGTTGTTGTCATTTTTCAATTCAACATGAGGGGGTGGGATATTTTTGAGCTCATAGCGTTTTTATTTATCTGCAGTGTAGTTATAAGTGCTATTTTAGAGATATATTCTGAAATATAAATATAACTTCACTGAGAAAGGCCAATGAAAATGGAACTTACACGACTCCCTCTTTCCTAAAATTGTAGGGTTTAAGCAATTTTACCAATATGTTGTATTCTTTTATTTTCAAAATGATCCACTAATTTGCATGTGTTTTCACACAAACACAATATGTGTCTAAATACATCTAAAGTACATATAAACATCTACTAAAATATATATTTACTTTATCAGAATTTCCATCTCAAGAGTATCAGATATAACTGAATTGGTTACTTCACAGTTTTCAGTTAAGGCCTTTTAAGGTCCAAATTGTCAATATGCAGCACAAGAAACAGATGGTAGAACTTTACTGTGATTCTTTTAAAAAACATGAAACAGCCATAAATCAACACATTTTCATTTGAGTATGCTTTTAAACTTTTAGGACCACTGTGCAAGGCTTGGACCTCTGAAAACACAGTTTTCCAGTGGTATTCTAGCTCTAAGATTGTATAGTTTTAGGCCTAAGAGTTTAGGTATAAGATTTAGTGAAGCTGCTTGACTGTCCATCAAATAATGTGCATTGGCATGTAGATTTCTTTCATTTTCATGTTACAACTTAAAATTTTCAGCAAAAAAAGGTATCTCTTGTATGTTTTAATACCAAATTTTAAAACTGACTTTTCATTCTTGTGCAAAAATTTTTCAAGGTTACTTTCAGTATTTCTGCTAATCAGAACTTTTCTTAATTACACCTGAGCAAACTCATGTTACGTAATAATACCACAATTAACCAGATTATTGAACATAACAAAACACAGTTAACAACATATGGAGCCAGAAAATAAAATAAGATATTGGAAAAAATTATTTTATAGGGATAGGCAACAATTTTTGTGTCAAATAATTGTCCATTTATGAATGAAAATTTTGAATTAGAAAAAATATTAAATGAAATTTTGGATTTTAACACAAAACATATGTTCTGTGGTACCTGTATGCTTTCAAATTACCAGGAGTTTTTCTAACACCACAAAAAGACGTATTAAGCCATAGTGTCCCCTATTGACAAGTTTCTTTCTTCACGTGAGCAATAGTGTTTATTTCTTTTTCTTGTATAACTGATACTTACTCAACAAAACAGAAACCACACGGTGTTCTGTTCACTTTATCCAACCCCATTATAATCCTTCTGAGATCACCACATTTTCCAAACAACTCATGTATCTGTTCTTCAGTAGTAAAAAAAGATAGGTTTCCGACATAAAGTGTAGTTGTCTGCAATAGCGCCCTTTCTTGCTCTGTTCTTGTTCCCTAGAGATAAAATTAAGTTAGATAGACTATACACATATGTTGGTATCATATATACAATGTCCAAATTCGAAATTTCATATTATCAACAGCTTACAAAAGAAAGACTAGCTTGGAAACTATTTTTTTCTTATAACCAATGTTCTTTCAGAAAAACAAGCCTTCATTTAAAATTAATGAACATTATGTATCATAGGAGACCTTACTAATTAATCAACTTTTTATAGTGATCCTTAGTTATGTAGCCAAAAGATTTCAATGATCAGATTCTTGTTTGAGACCATAAATATCAACATTTTGGGGGGATTCAATAGAATGTAATAAATATAAACATAGTAAACAATAAGCTTTGAAAGCTAGATCATTGGGAGAGAGTGGCCCATACTGGGCATAGGTAGTGGGCAATATCTATTCAGGTGGAAAGAAGTTGCCTGATCCATGTGATATTTTTACAACATGGTTAACTTCCTTACCCAGTTTCGACCATAATTTACAACCTTAGCTTTTTGCTAGCCCTGTTTAAAGTTTTTGCTATACCCTAGAAAAATATTTTATGGCCATACTTTTTCATTTATCTTTATTTCAATTAACCCTAGAAAAAGTTTTCTTGGCTTGTTAGAATCCTTGATGATCAGACATCATAAGTAGCACTTTCATTAATTTTTTAATGCAGCAGTTTCATCTGGTGGCTATAGGGGGGGGGGGGTGCATGCTGTGCCAGTATAAACTGGTACATAGTGAGCCACTGACTCACTATGTACCATAGTATTTTTCTACTCTCTAATAATTTATTTATATCTTCTGTTCATGACAGAATGCTCAGTAGAAGAGTATCAAAAAAAACTTTTAAGCCAATTCCTATTATCAGCTGTTCTCAAGATATGGCAGACATGCTAATTTGATGACCTGGATACATACAGTGTCTTTTGATTGCTCTACCTCTTTCAATCTCAAAGTTTAAGGTTCACTGAGAGTTCTCTCTCTCTCTCTCTTTCCAGAGCAATATCACAGCAGCATTATAATGACTACAAACATTTCAGTGATGACCAGAAGCTTTCAGCCTGTCAATACCTAATGTGTTTTGAAAACATAGCTTTGTCACCGTTTTTTCTCATCCAAAATAGGATTAAAATTGAATTTCTGAGTAAAACAACCAGGCCTTCTATGTTTGGAAAGAGCATTAAAAGGCATCAAGTTGCACGTTCACCTTATTTGTAGGTCAGTAATGTAAACTGTCTAAAATTTACCCACATTTTTGGACTTTTGGCTACTGTGGGTTATTTTGAGCCCCTTTAAGGAACCCAAAGAATTTCTCCCAGAAACAATTATGCTATTGAATTAGGAGAGAGCACAAAAAAGGTATCAAGAGATATATTCATTTTCTTCCTAGTTAAATTATATGAATATGTGTAAAATTACTAAAATTTAACCTTTTTTAGTCTAAAAAATTATTTTGTCTATATGGGGTGAAAGATCTCTGTTTGGGAAAGACCACTTTTCTTTAACATTCTGGAAAAATTGAGATGGGCTTTTGTACCACCCCTTTTTATTAAAGCATGATGCAATGTGAGGGTAATAACAAAAACCCTACCTTCTTGGTGAAATTTTCACCAAAGATTTGTCAGCATAAATTAGAACTGTGGTCTCTTTTTTGACAAGCAATGGAAAAGAAAAAATTATAGGCTATTTAATAATTGTGATTTATAGAATAGATATCAAGCAATAAAAGTAACATTTCTAAAATCAGAAGAAAATCAGCTTTCTGTTAATATGTGAATTAAACTGAAGCACTGAAAGTATATATACATCAAAATAAGATAATTGGTATTTCCAAAAAGGGATCCTTGTAGGTAAGTCAATAAACTAATAATTGTAAGTGTTTTTTTTTAAATAATTTTAATAATAGCCATATTGATGCATAGCTTAGAAATTTTATCTTTTCATTCATAGATACAATTGGTAAAATTCTAATTTAGCTACTTTTGGTTATCTTGGAAAGGGGTTAGGTTAGGAATATGAAACTTTCAGGGATGGGTCAATAGGCTAAAGTATGTCCCAGGAAGGTATTCTGAAGTACCTACCTCTACTTTTTCTCCCTTTGGTGAGGGTGGGTCTTGAAATTGGCCTGCATGACAGGTCTATACCAATTGAAATTTTGAAAGAGCAATACTTTACCTTAATTTTCAGTTATCAGTTTCTTTTTCTCTGGCTTTAGCTCTGAAAATTTTCACTTTTATAACACACAGATTTTTAAAGGTCATCAAAAATCAGGACCCTCTAGAGGGAGACAGAGGTAGGGGTAATTTTTTACCAAATCATATTAGGCCTATTGACTTACAAATAAAGTGAATATACCACTCAATGCCTTTTTTTATGCTCTTTAAGAATATAATAGTCATTTTGTCAGAAATGAATTGTAGTCTCCATCCCTATATATACTAATTCAGGGTATATATTTACCAAATCATATTATTGAGTTTCAAATAAAGTGAATAGCCTACACCATTCAATGCCTTTTTTTATGCTTATTACAAATATAACAATCATTTCTATTGGAAATGAACTTTAGCCCCCCCCCCCCCCCGTATATAGGGGAGAGAGGGGTAATACCACACAGGGGCGACTCCGTACGTTTGACCTGTTGTCTAAAGTTTTTGAGCTAATCCTTTCAAAATTCCTGCTAGATATCCTTCATGTAACGCACATTTGGTGCAAGTTTTAAATTTTGGAGAATAGAGACAACCGAGAAAAGAGATAAGGAAGTTTTTATATGCTTGCTGGAAACCCTGACACATGTAGTCTCAAGAGCTAGCTAATCTGAACTTTGGATGTGTTCAACCACCGCTGCCTTTGTTACATCCTCTGCATTAAGAGATGGGACAGTATTTCCAATAGTGAAGTAAGGAGCCGCTGTGGCCAATCAGAAGAGCTATCGCTTATCATTAAAAGACGTTGCCTGAAGCTCCTTGGCCACACATTGCGCCGCCCCAAAGGCATGATATGTCGAGACGTCCTTGTCTGCAAACCAGCCCCCTCCTGGAAACATAAGCCAGGAGGACAAAAGAAGAACCTGTGGCAAAAATTCAAGGAGGACCTGGAACTGTGGGGAGGATTCAGGAGACACGGTCGGAGATGGGACAAATACTGGCTGAAGATCGCCAGAGAAGCTGCAGCCGACAGGTCCAAGTGGTTGTCGGAAGTCATCCCAAGATCCTTTGGTGCCGGGCAGGACATTTCATTGTCTGGTTCCCGCCGAAAGTAAAGTAAAAGTAAAGTAGCTCTTGAGCCATGAGTTAGAAGGATCAGACAAAGTATACCTCTGCTATTTGCAAGGCAATTTTCATCAGTAAATATCAGGCCATTATCTACAAAAAAATAACAATTTCAAAATGGCATCAATATGGGGCAACTCTGGACACTTTTTTGGGGGCAATTCTGGACACTTTTCATGGTGTCCAGTTTCGCCCTGTTCTGATGGAAGTCTTTCATAAGTTGGAAAATGGAACTATATGTAGCTGGAAGCAGAATATTGGTAAAATTGACTGTGTTCCTGCTGTCTTATAGAGAAACTGAAGTGATTTGTTTTGACTATCAAACTTTTGTTTTCAACATTTACACTTAGACAAAAGTTACCCCTTGCCTTACAGCCTAGCCTATTTAAACTACTCGGTGTAGTTACACCGAGTAGTTACACAACTGCTTGGTGTAACAATCTTTGTCTTGAATCAAAGTGGTCCAAAATTAAGTCTGCCTAATATTTAGATACTTTGTTCCAACTTTAAGACCCTGTGTTCAAGATTGGACAGCATTTTCTATGATTTGGCTAAGCTTAACCTTTAATTTCTATCCAAAATTAAGGTGTACTTTTGACTGTCTAAACGTTTAAAATAGTCTCGGCATGTCACTGTTTATAGCAAAAATATTCAAGCTAATCTTATTCGAATATTCTTCAATACTTTTTAACTGGTGTACTAATAACCCCCCCCCCCATTCCTCCTTGTTTAAAATACATACTCTGAATTGCATATATTCAATGGATTATTGTCTTATATATTATAATGTTTAGTTTTATAATATATGTGATTTGAACTTATGTTTAGACAGTGATAATTCAAAAGTAGTCATGTGACATTTATATAAGCTTAGATTTACCGTCTACCTTCACAGTTATGTAGATCAGTTCAATTCATTTTCACCCATCATATTTAAAAATAATACTTATTATTAAATGATTTACTATTATGTTGAACAATAAACCTTTATTCAAGGCCTACTTATATCAGAAAGATAAACAGTAGAGTCTAATGCTGTATTGAAAAGGGTAGAGTGTTTGAAACCCCCCAAAATGTTTGTCCAACTTGTAGAAACATAAGGAAAATGAACATAAACAAATGTTTGATGTGGTTTTTTAAAGGTTTTTTGTTTAAAGTTTTGTATTATAATGTTTAAACTAAACATTACACTGCCTGAAGGCATCTTTCCATTCTATGCCTCAAAGAATGGCGTGACCTGTGTTAATATCCATGTTGTTCTCTTGAGGTTCTGACGTTTATTATTTTCTTTTACAGATGGTTTGCAACTACATTCGAAAGGGGAGTGGTCCTCCTGATCCAGAATTAGTCAGGCATGCTGTTATTCAATTTATACATGGGAAGTTGTCTTTCCGAGCAACCGCAGAAGAATCTTCCTGGAAGAAGAGTACCCTTGTGGATGCCATAAAACAATACAAGGCAAAAATGCAACATCTCAAGCAGAGTGGTGCTAGTGGTAGCAATTTTGACAATGACATTGTTCAGGAGAGCACTAAGTTTGTTTTTACTTCCAAACAAGAGAAAGAGCTTGCTGCATGCCCCAAAAAATACTCACTGCTTAACCATGGGCTGACTCCCTATGCAACAAGAAAGTTAGCCTACCAATGGGCAATGAAATTGAAGATAAAATTCCCATCAAGCTGGAAACTGAATGAGAGAGCAGGAGTGGAATGGCTAAGAGGTTTCATCAGGCGGAATGCCAGTTTGTCCATCAGAAAACCCAAAAATACAAGCCAGGCTTTTGCTGCCAGTTTTAATGTTGTTGTAATTGGTGTCTTCTTTAGAAATCTTCAGGAGTCATATTCCTCCTTGTCAAATTTGGAACTGTGATGAAACAGGAGTACCCACAGTTGTTCAGGCCCCAAAGGTGATTGCTAAAAGGGGAGCAAAACAGGTGGCACAAATTGTGTCAGGAGAAAGAGAGGAAAATATCACAATGCTATGCTTTGTATCTGTAATTGGTCAGACAATTCCACCAGTGTTATTTTTTCCAAAAGTTGTTATTTTTTCCAAAAGATGGACCACCAGGATGCATTGGCTTAGCCCATCGCAGGGGATGGATGACTTTGGACAATTTCTTTTGTTCCATGGAACACTTTCTAAAAGAGGTCAAACCCAGCAAAAAAGACCCTGTTTTACTCTTGTTTGACAATCATGAAAGCCACATTTCAGTAGAATTAGTTTCCTTGTGTAAAGATAACAGCATCCACCTCCTAACCTTTCCTCCCTGTTGCTCCCATTGTCTCCAACCCTTGATGTTTCAGTGTATGCACCATTGAAGCATGCAATCAGGGATTGCAATCACCCGCTGGTTGGGGTGACTTTGAACACTTGAAGAGGTCAAACATTTTTGGGTCTCACCAAGAAACAAATTGATGGATGTCATTGAAAAAAATCACCAAGCAGAGTGAATAATTGAGCTATCTATTCATGTAAAAAGTAAGTTTGTATCTTTAGAAATACGCTTTTGAGGGGTCAAAATCCTCACAATGTACAGTTTCACCCCTCTCCCCCCTCTGCCAATTCAGGGTATATATTTCTACAGTAGGGGGGGGGGATTTTATTTCTGATGTAAATGGGAGGTAAGTTTAAACTTTACCCCCACCCCTTCTAATGTAGAAATATATACCCTGAATTGGCATATATAGGGGGTGGGGGGTTAAAATTCATTTCCAATAGAAATGATTGTTATAGGCCTATTTGTAATCAGCATAAAAAAAAGGCATCAAATGGTGTATTCACTTTATTCCTAACTCAATAATATGATTTGGTAAATATACTTTAGCTACTTTAGCTACTTTTGGTTATCTTGAAAGAAGGCTAGGTTAGAAAAATGAAACTTTCAGGGATGGGTCTACAGGCTAAAGTATGTCCCGGGAAGGTGTTTTAAAGTACCTACCTCTACTCCTTCTCTGGCAAGAGGGTCCTGAAATTTGCCTACTTGACAGGTCTATACCTATTGAAATTTTGAGAAAACAATATTTGCCGTAATTTTTCAGTCATCAGTTTATTTTTCTCTGGCTTTAGTTCTGAAAATGCAATTCCTGTTATTTGAGCATAATTTAAAATCATATCAAAAATTTGTTTCAAAATTTAAGAGTTGTATTTGCATATCTTTAAAACCTTATAAATTGGGATTGAGCAAAGTTGTGAAGCTGAAACCAATTTTGTTGTACTTCATTTAAGCAGAAGATCTGTTTTGCAAGGTTTCACTTTTATTACACATGGGTTTTTAAAGGTCATCAAAGGTCAGGACCCTCTAGAGGGAGAAGGAGTGGAGGTAAGTACTTCAAAATACCTTCCTGAGACTTACTTTAGCCTGTAGATCCATCCATGAAACTTTCATTTTCCTAACCTAACCCCTTTCCATGATAGCCAAAAGTAACTAAAGTAGAATTTTACCGAAAGTTTAAACTTACCTCTTATTTACATCAGAAATAAAATTTACCTCACCCTCCTAATGTGCAAATATATACCCTGAGTTGGTATATAGGCTATAGCCTAGGGGTGGGGGCTAAAACTCATTTCTGACAAAAATAATTATTATATTTGTAAAGAGAATAAAAAAAGGCATCATGTGGTGTATTCACTTTAGTTGTAAGTCAATTAGGCTATATAATTTGGTAAAAATTTACCAATTGAATTGGAGGAAAGGCCCAATTTTTCTTTTGTAACAAGGTGTGAGGGTTTAAGTTTTACACAATTTTTCTCAATTGGATACTTGCTTGTTACCCAAGCATAGGCCTAACTAGCCTACTGCAAATACAAATGTTACCTTAAAATGCTGATCTCTATATGTACTGAGGGCTGCACTTCCAACTACTCCAATAGCCGGAACTCTAGTCATTTTACTTTTACACAGCTCAGTATAAGTAAAGACCCAGGACCAGGGCAAACCTCTAGAACCGGCCAAAATCCTTCCTTCTTTTACTTTCCTGTTTCTTCTTCAGTACAACACATAAAAGATACTATTTTGAAGGATGGCGTTACTACCACCAAGTTAAAGTAGAATAGCCAAATTATAATTTCGGACTTGACGTAAACTTATTTGTATTGTAAATTGTGCTTGTTTTCCCAGCAAAGATTGACAACGTCTTATTAAATTTAAGAATATAAAAATATCACTTTTTTATTTGATTTGGATCATAGGGGTATTAAATTTTAGTGGCATGTAGTACATTTAATAGTTCAGAGCATCCTGAAGATGAAATGTATCTTCTGCAAGACAATAATGGCTCCGACATAACACCTGCTCTGCGTGGCTCTGAAAAGGTAACGAAAATTACATTGTGGTTCTGAAGTTCTTCATTGGTTTAAAAACCCTGCCTTACTGGAAGCTTGTAGTCCCATTATTTTCTAGCTTTGATTGTTTGTCGAGTTTGGTCGGCCTAGGCTTGGTGTCGGCAATAATATTCGATGCTTAACTAAAATGCAGCTTTTGAATCGTCTTTTGCTCTAGAGAGAAATAGCGATCGATAATAATAGCCAAGCCCTTAAAAGTGACCCAAATGTTCTGTGGAAGTTAAAAAATGCAGAACTCCTAATAGCACTCCTAATGAATTTGACTGGATTGTATATTTTACAAGAGAGTTTTTAACTATTCATGGTTTCTTTCAAGCTCTACATTAGTCTGACCATGATCAGTGACTTGGCACACTGTCTGTTGACCCTGATTATATTGTCAGAGTCACTAAAGTGTATGGTGATTTTCTTTGGTGGAAAAAAAAAGTATTCGCAAAGTGGTGATAATCTTTGTAAGGTTTATGATGTCCATGGGAGCTTAAGTTTACTGTGCCGTTTAGCAAAAGTGGGCCTGTTCTTTATGCACTTTAAACTAGTTTTGTAACTCCTGTCATTAAGAAGGGTAAACCGCCATCTAAGTGTACTCTGTTGTTGTAATTGGTCTGATTAATTTAGTGTGTGCTCTCCGCCAGATAACCAGTTTGGATAGAAAACAGTCTCAGTTGTGAATATGTCCATGCAATCCCATCAAATGAGCTAATTTATGCGACTAAAGTTGGAGAAATATTGTACCTTGCAAGACTTGTAGGTCATGATGTGAGAATGGCGTTTAACTCTGAGTTATGCTCAGAAACACTTGTTTTAGCTCAGCAGAGTGATTGAAAAAGATCTAAACCAGTAAATTTCCGCAATACGTATGGAAGGCTTTGTGTTAGGTTGAAATTATCTTTATTTTATGGGGTGTTTATTGCAAGGGTGATAAAAAGTATTCGTCCCGATGTGATTTCTTCTCCGTCCCTAAATAATAATGTTGCATCTGGACAAAAGAATGGCCGGCTAAAATTTATTTTTTGTGGTCTGTATTTATCGCTTTTAAATTATGTGGACGACATTCCAAATTGGAGTTGATCCTTATCTCAAATTAAAGATGTTACAAAGTTTTGAATGAAGAATATGTTGTTAGAGACCTGGGAATTCAACGGAAATAAGAGCAAAGAAATCAGATTTTCTGGTAGTTGCTGTGATTATCGGCCTCAAAGGCTTGTTCTAGATGATAGCGTTATTGATTTTGTTCCTAATATATGTGTTATCTAGCTTTGCTGATTTCGTCAGATCGAAAAAGTACTCGTGCTGCACTTCTTAAACTTTTTAATTTTAAGTCTAAAAGCGCTCGTGAAATGCTTGTAAAAGCTAAAGCTCTCTATTACTGTGCTGTGTTGGCCTGCCTTTAAAATAAATTTGTTATCCCACGTGTACCGAACTTAGTGGCTTCTTAAAGGCTGCTTATGGAGAAGTATTATTCTATGCTTATTCTTACAAGTACGGGAAGCTTGTGCTAGGTATTCGAACTCGTATTAAAAAATTACCAGTGGATGTGGGATAGATAACTCGAGTCTTGTTGCGTCGGTATAGTTGATAGCTTTCTGTAATTTGTTGAATCCGAATCAAAGTTTTTTCACTTAAGTTGTGTGAATTGTTATGTATATCTAGTTTATTGCGATTGTAGTTCTATTTCAGATGATCTTAGCAGAAGTAACATCATTATGAAGGTTGTGACAGAGTGAGTGACTATAGAAGTAGTTGTGATGGGACGAGTAGTGGCAGCTGTGGTCTAAGAACAGTTGGTGAGTTTCACGCCGATGAAAATCAAGCACCATTTTTGGAACATAAACACATGATCTGATAGTACTTTGGTTTTTCCCAGTCGTAGGATTAGCCTCTGATTATATTTAGAAAGTTCTGAACGTCATTAAATACGCACTGTGAAGTGAATTATAAGCCGTTGAATTCGTATAGAAGCTGTCAAAATGAAATATAGGGTTGGCACTTAAAATTATAACAAATTAAAAATCTAACAGTTCAATAGGCTGTCCCATTTTTTGTGCTAGGGTCTGACCAATATTTCCTTGAAAGCATTTTGAATAAAAGCAGTATTAAAAGTTACTGATATTAATAGCAAAACTGTACAGTATTAAAATCATGTTTGACGTTACCCTAAACATCAAGGAGCTACGACTCTTTTAAATGCCCTGCTGTTTATGCTCAGCCTCAAATATTTTTTTCCCAAAGCTTTGATTTTTAGAAACTAAAGTTTTCTCCTAAAACTATTGTTTTTTTGTTTTCCGATATAAGAAGAGTCACCATTCCTCAGCAACCATGTTGAACGGTTTATTCAAACATATTCCTAGAAATAAAGAAAGGATAGGAGGATTCCCCCTTGAAATTGATATAAAGGACTTTTCATCTACAATCTTAAAATGCCGGGTAAAAGAAACACTTGTTGTGACTTCTTACCTCAGCCACCCATAAGAATTTCCGCTTGAGCCCCCCCCCATAGCAGTTGGTTTGTCACTATGCAACTGTTACTGTGTAGCCGTTAGCGTTCCTCATCAAACGGTGTATAGTCACCGTTTATTTTGCATGCATTGTGTATAGTATGTTTAGGGGTGAACATGCCATTGCGTCAATGGCCAGTGACGCTGGGGACTGCATAAATATGTTTTTGATGGGTTGATATCGACTAGATATCTCATGCAGTACGCTCATTAGCCTTTTTTGGCCCTATTTGGGCTAAAATGAATTTTAAGCTTCAAAATGGCTGAAATTGGAATTTCGCATGTTTATTTCTTCTGTAGATTCACAGGAGCATTAAAAATATTTAATCTTCAAATAAATGAACCTTCTTACAAATATTCCAACATTAATGGTTCGGAATAGTCACCCCCCCCCCCCTACCAAACAAGAAGAAAATCGGGAATAATACAAAATTTTGTATTTTACAGATAAGGGCGTTAATCTTTACGTTGGGGTTTTCAGACTTGTTAGTTTTGATCACAGTTTATATAATTATATATATATATATATATATATATATATATAGTGTGTGTGTGTGTAGAGAGAGAGAGAGAGAGAGAGAGAGAGAGAGAGAGAGAGAGAGAGAGAGAGAGAGAGAGAGAGAGAGAGAGAGAGAGAGAGAGAGAGAGAGAGAGATATATATATATATATGCGCGCGCGCGCGCGCGCGCGCGCGCGCGCGCGCGCGCGCGCGCGCGCGCGCGCGCGCGCGCGCGCGCGCGCGCGCGCGCGCGCGCGCGCGCGCGCGCGCGCGCGCGCGCGCGCGCGCGCGCGCGCGCGCGCGCGCGCGCGCGCGCGCGCGCGCGCGCGCGCGCGCGCGCGCGCGCGCGCGCGCGCGCGCGCGCGCGCGCGCGCGCGCGCGCGCGCGCGCGCGCGCGCGCGCGCGCGCGCGCGCGCGCGCGCGCGCGCGCGCGCGCGCGCGCGCGCGCGCGCGCGCGCGCGCGTCGCGCGCGCGCGCGCGCGCGCGCGCGCGCGCGCGTCGTCGTCTATCTATCTATCTATCTATCTCTCTCTCTCTCTCTCTCTCTCTCTCTCTCTCTCTCTCTCTCTCTCTCTCTCTATATATATATATATATATATATATATTATATACTGTGGTTTTGATGGTGTATTTTCATCACCATTACCCTTCTCTTGGGCTACTTTCTCCTTTTTCTGAGATTTCTCGAAGATTATTTCGTCAGTAATATTCGGCAAGTAACAGCATTAGAGTTTAAAATGAACTGAAATTATTCCATCTATAAAGTGGATTTGCCCCTCCTTAATAGCCCTCTCTTCATACTAAAGCTTTTTAAGAAAGGTTTTGATTCTAATTACACGGCTCTCGTGTTTCAGGAATCGATCTTAAAGAATTGAGACAAAACGTCTAACTTTAGCGTAAAGAGTGGGGTATTGAGGAAGGGACAGCCCCCTCATATACCGGATTATTTATCGCTCCGGAATAATTCCTTCTCCTCAATACCTCTCTCTTTATACTAATTTTTTTTAAAGAAAGGTTTTGATTCTAATTACATGGCTCTCGCGGTTCAGGAATTGATCTTAAAAAATTTAGACAAAAGGTCTAACTTTAGTGTAAAGAGCGGGGTATTGAGGAGGGCAGTCCCCCTCATATACAGAATAACTTTTGTTCGTTTTAAGTTTTAATGTTGCTCTTTACTTTCAGTAGAAAAAACTTGTGTCTTTTACTTAATTTCTGATCGTCTTTCAGATAATCCCAGGAAATCCTCCCCCCTTAGGAAAACCCCCTTAGGAAAAATTCTTCCATACAAAGCTCCTCCCATGTAAAACTCTTTCGTTGGAAAATTACCCCCAGAGAATTCCATCCTCGCTGCGAATTCCCCCAGAAAATTTCTTGCTTATACTTCCGCCTTAAGAATACTCTTTAGCATGCTTTCATTTGAAGAAAGACTTGATTTATCTAATTTGTGATCTTTTTACAGATCACGGAGGAACTCCCCTTTGTGGAAAAAACTTCTCAGAAATCCCCCCCCCCCCCAATGTAAGGTTTTCCCGTAGAAAGTTTCACATGAAGAATTTCCCCTGGCGATAATTCTCCCATGGCGAATTTCTACCTTGGAAAATACCCTTCCCACGTAAAAATCCCCCAGAAAATTCCAGCTCCGCTGAAAACTCCCCCTTGATAATTCCCTCAAAGCATCTCCACATATAAAATGGAATCGCTAACGAGAAAGTAAGAAAAATCAAACGAATTTCGTATACAAATTCTGGCAAATTCCTCCCCCCCCCCTTGTAAAATTTCCCCTGGAAACCTAACCCCGGAAACTTCCATCCCAATGGGAAAGTCCCTCCATAAGAAATCCATCCCTAGAAGACCCCCTCCCCCCAGTGATTAATGTCGGTATACTTCCTTATAACAAATTTTATATGTAGACCTCAACAATGGGCAAATTTCAAGTTGTTGCCCTTCCTCCGCTAGTTTTAGGGGGGGGGTCATGTCATTTACAAAGACATATTTATTGTACCTTTCAAATATACTGGTTAAACTGTCTATCTAAAAAAATTGATGAGATGAATTTTGGAAAAAAAGGGCATGGGAGGGGGGCTTGTTGCCCTCCAATTTTCTGGGTCACTTGAAAACGGCACTAGAACTTTTAATTTTCGTTTGAGTGAGCACTCTGACGATATTCTAGGACCATTGGTTCGGTACGACCCCTCTTGGGGAAAACAAAAGGAAAAAAAAAATAACTAATAAACACGCATCCATGATCTTTCTTCTGGCATAAAAAAAATCCACATTTTAGCAGATAGGAGATTGGAACCTCTATAATAGGGCTCTTAAATACGCTGAATCTATTGGTATTATTTGCATTAAGATTCTTTGACTTTTATATATATTTCCCTCCTATTTCGAAAATTTGGGAAAAATCAGGCTCGTAGCCTCTGATAGGTAAAACTAAAACCAATGAATATTATATATTTAGATTCTAAATTAAAATCACTATAATAAACCAATTCTTTTGATATATCTATTGGTATCAAAATTCGTTTTTTTTTAGAATTTCAATTACTATAGAGTCGCGTCTCTCCTTACATACAGTTCGTTAGCACAAACTGTTTGATTTAATGAGAAGACACTATATTTGCCGCAAGCTTCTGAAACGACTGGAGACAAAAGAGGACCTAAGTTAAGAACGAATTTAAACTTAGTTAATCCAAAACTAGCAAGAAAGTATAATATCTTGATTTATATATTTTCATCAAAACGTTTTCTTTTTAGTTTTAATGTGTTGGTGGTTTTTTACTTACCATTCATTACCATGAAGAGCAGAGCCGGAACTAGGTTTCTTTTTCTCAGGAAGGGGGGGGGGGGGCAAATGCTGATTTTACCATCCCCTGCAACACCATCAATACTCAGTTTAACAATTTTCGTTTAGAGTGAAATCTGAGCGTGTTTCATGGAAAAACAAGGGTATGTGGGCTATTTGTTACATGTATGTTATTTATTAAAAGTGCCAGTGTTATCCACTCAACCTTTATTTTCCCTACCTTTGAAAGATATATAATTGATAAATGAAACGAAAACTTACCAAGTTTGAAGTTTGATTGTAATTCTACTCCAAAGAAGGAGCGCCAGCGTAGCTGAGAGTTCAACAGAGATAGAAGCGTGCAATCGCCTCGATTGACCAAAGCAACACCAGTATTTTAAAGTCATTATAATATGCAGTGGTTAAGCTCATGATGAAACGCTGAGAGTTCAACGGGACGGGAAATTGGGAGGGCAGTTGAACTCTCAGCTACACTGGCGCTCCTTTTTTGGAGTAGAAATACAATCAAACTTCAAACTTGGTAAGTTTTCGTTTAATTTATGAATTCTACTCCAAAAGGAGCACCTTAGCTCCGCCTTCGAGTTCAACTGAGATTTTAAAGTTCAGCATGAGCTATACCAACACTAATGATCAATAATAGCCCTATTCATTTAAAAAGGCTGTTGTACAAAAATTCATTTATAGGAAGATATTTCAAATATAACAAATTACAGTGAATAAATTCAAAAGACAGATAACTGCTGACCACTTTCAATTGGTTTATTATAAAACCTTGCAAACGTTTTGGCATTTGTCCAGCCTACATATTTTATGATTTGATCTGCATCGATTCCTCTTGCTTTAAGGTGGGACGTTGAGGCAGACCGTGTGCTATGAGCACCATAAACACTGATATCTATACCTACAAGAAATAAAACTTCTTTTATCCATCTAGAAATAGATGACTTGAACGCAGCAGTATGAGGCTTGCGATATGTAAGAAAAAGTGAGTCGTTTCAATTCGGATATGATGTCATTCTTATATAACGAGTTAGATGCTTCACCAGACACCGGGACGACTCTTGAAAAGGCCAAAATTTAACTTCTGATTTGTGGTTGCCCGGTTTCGTTGTTTTTAACAACACAATGGTTTGAAAATAAAAACTTCCTACGTCATTATGTACCATGTTACTAAGTGATAAACTGGTCAAAAACTGAACTCTTTCACAAGCTTATAAAATCAATAAAACTGCTAATTTTTGTGTTAGTGTCTTTAATTGAAGATTTTCGATATCCCAAGCTGGCAGTCTAAAGAGATCGAATACATATTTTACATCCCAAATATTTGAAATCTTGGGTAGACTAGGCCTTCTATTAAAGACACCTCTCATAAACTTCTTGGTGATCTGATTACTGCCTAACTGAAGGCTTGGTAGAATTGCCGATAAAGCCCTCCTGGCAGTATTAATAGCACTGTATCCAACACCTGAGTGAAAAAGTTCCGTAAGAAATGTCAAAGTCTCAAGTAGAGTTGCCTCCAAGGCCTGGATTGTGTTTCTTCCACAAAAGTCGATCCATTTTTCAATGTAAACTTTGTACTGGCGCTTAGTTGAATCCCGCCATCCATCCATGATAATATTGACTGTGGAGGGAGAATATCCTTGGTGGTGAAGCCCTTGCCGGAGACGACAGGTGTGACGTCTTGGACAATGGATGGTGCAAGGTCGGTTTCTGTGGGAGAGACAAAGTAAAAATATCATTTGGTAGAAATATTTGACTTCCTATTAAAACCTTTAATAGTAAGGGATACCATACTTGTGTGGTCCAATTTGGAAAGATCAAAATACCAGTGGCCTGATCTGTTTCCACCTTCTGAAGGGTCCTCAGAAGTAAACTGAATGGGGGTAATGCATAAAAGAAATAATGCTCCCAATTCATTGCAAATGCATCTACGAAAAAACATTCTGGATCTGGTTTCCAAGAAACAAATAGTTTAATCTGAAAATTTAATCTAGTCGCAAACAAATCAATATCTATTGTCTGACATACCAACAAAATTCAAAATAGTAAATAATTCAGAATCCAATTTCCATTTTTTTCATTATCAAATTTTCGTGATGCTTTATCCGCGATATTAGCAACCCCAGGCACATGTTCTGCAGATATCCACCCTTTGCCCTGCAATACTACCTGCCAGACCTTATTTGCGAAATAATTACAAAATTTAGATTTTGATCCTCCCATTTTATTTATATAAGCTACTGTGGTTATATTGTCAGAACGCAGCCGAACATGTATGCCTTTAATTTCATGGACAAAACATTTTAATCCCAGACAAACGGCCTTCGTTTCTAAGACATTCATATCAAATCTTTTCTCTTCTGAGGACCATTCACCTGTGGCCGTTTTCATGGAATATTCATCCACGAGTGCCCAACCTAGTTTCGACGCATCACTACACAAATATTTGTCAATTGATCTAGACTCAATTGCTTTAGAAGCATGATTGGCAATATCGACCCCACCATTGTAGTTCCGAATTTACATCGGATGTTAGAATTATCCTTGCCGCAAAATCACCCTTCGCGTACCTTAATGCTTGAGTTTTCAACGATTCCGCTTTTCGGTAATATAAAGGCCCTAATTCTACTGCATTATTTTGACATTCTAAAAATGACCTTCCCAGAAGGAGAGAATCGTCTAAATACGTAACTGACAAATACCCTGTTCTTCGAAGCAGAGAGATAACAGGTTTCATAAAGTTTCGTAAGAACCCTTGGGGCAGATGATAAGCCATTCGGCATTGAAGTGAACACATAACAAAGGTCAAATTGAAAAAAAAGCCACATTTGATCATAAAAATCAACCGGGCATTAATAATAAAAATCGACTAGGTCAATAGAGGCCATATAACAATTTTTTGTCATCAAAAGAACCGCAGAATGAACACTTTCCATTTTAAAATGGTAATATTTAATGTTTTCATTTAAATTTTTAGAAATAAGAATAAACCGAGTAGACCCATCTTTCTTTGGGACTGTAAAAACGGGAGAAATACAACGTATTTCCTTTATTCTGAAGTCGGGTGCTTTAACAATAATACCTTTATGCAATAAAATATCAACTTCTTTTCTTATAGCCTGTATTTCTTCAAACGTAAAACTTTTGTTTTTTGTTTTCAAAGCTTTTAGTGGTGTTTTTTCTCAAATTCAATCTTATAGCCTGAGGCTACAATATTCAAATATTCAAATCACTGGTTATTGACTGCCATTTTGAGATGTACTTACTAATTCTCCCCGCTTTACAATCATCAGCCAAATGTTGTGACCGCCTATTGAAATTCACAACAAAACATAAAAATCAATGGTGGGGTATGTTAAATAGTACATACCAGCTATTTGCGATCCCTTTTCTGGAAATTCTGGAATTTCTGAAATTTAGACCTCTCTTGACGGTCCTGGCCCTGCCTTCTGCGATAATTTGGACGGGGGGCCTCGTTCTGCCATCGGCGATAACGGTAGGCCCCCCCTTGCATGTTTTTTGGTTTTCCAAAAGATTTTTTTTTCAAATCCGCCACGGATTTAGCTTCAGACGTTGTTTTGGCAATATCTTTGCCAAAAAGATACTCCGTGACTCTGACTTCAGGAGCACATAAAGCTGATGCTACAGTGGGATCTGGGCTCAATTCGAATTTCATCGCATGACGTCTTTTTAAACTTAGATCGTAGTTTGTGAGGCCAAGCATGTGCACTGCATCTGTAAGGTTTTTGACAACCTTTTCTTTAATATGCTCATTTTCTAGCTCAAGAATCGCATTTGCTGCCTCTAAAACACAAAATTTTGAGTGAGCAATTGTCCGCTGCACTTGAAGTGCCTTAGCATCCCTCTGTTTAGCATGTGATGAGAGAATAGCCCAAATTTCACTATTCACCTTTGGAGGAACGATTTTTTCGGTATTTGCAGGCCTAGGGTGGTGCTCAAATAACTCTTTTAGCTTCCCTATTTTCAAAGGCTCAGAGAAAGCTCTGTTTGCATCTTTGGCAAGTTTCTTATTGATGTTGGGACCCTTTTTGGTACCCGAACCTTCTTCAGAAATCTTTTTGATTAGAGCGTCATTTTACGTGTTTTCTTTCAATCTTTTACCTTTGTGCTTTTGCGGAGAATCCTTCTGCTTTGTGTAATGGATATTTGTGGGGCTCCGAGAGCAAGATTTTTCGTTCCTAGAACTAATTTCAGGGCTCCGAGAGCCATACCGAGCACGAGTTTGAAACTCTGGGCTCCGAGAGCCATTTGTTTGATCGCTATGACTCTCACTGGAGAGTATTCTGCGACGCGAATGAGCTTTATATTGCCTTCCACGCCTCTCACGATCATAATCTTCATCGACTAAATTGTCCAACAATCCAATCACTATCTCACTATCACTCATTATTTAATTTGGTCCGAATCAAAGTGAATGCTAACGTCAAGTCGTCAACTGGTGTTGCTTTGGTCAATCGAGGCGATTGCACGCGTATATCTTAGTTGAACTCGAAGGCGGAGCTAAGGCGCTCCTTTTGGAGTAGAATACGTATTATTGATTTAAAAGAACTTCACTCTCCCAAATATAGCCTAAGGCCTTAGCCTAGTAAAAAGGTAGTGGGCTAGGTTAATACAATGCAAAGAGCTATATTTACGGAACATATATTGACCCAGCAAAATTATCAAACATTTCGTGTAATTTTTCAAATGAAAATAAGAAGGATCTTCCAGGGGTAATTGCCTGCCATAAATTTTCCTATGGAATTTTCAGCGAGGGTAAAATTGTCCGGGAGTATTTTTTGGGGGGGGGGTATTTAATGACATGAATTTCCTTGAAGGAATTTAATGTGTTTCCATGAAGGGGAGAGGCAGATTTCAGGGTATTATTTGAGGAACGATAAGAAATTAAATAAAAAAGAACAAATTTTTCAACTGGAAGTAAAAAGCAATATTAAAACTTAAAACGAACAGGAATTATTCCATATATGAGGGGGGGATGCCCCCTCATCAACCTCTCGTTCTTTACGCTAAAATTTGACTTTTTATCCCAATTCTTTAAGAACGATTACTGTGACACAAGGGCCGTTTAACTGAAATAAAAAATCTTCTTAAAGTACTAAAGAGCTTTAGCGTAAAGAGCAAGGGGTTGAGGAGAGGACAATCTCCCTCAAATGGGGAATAGCTTTTGATCGTTTTAAGCTTTAATATACCTCCTTACTTTCAGTTGCAAAAGCTTGTTTTTGTATTAAATAATATAAAAAATAACAATATGCTTGGTATGTAGTCAGAAATAGCAAAACTGGAAATGTATTTTTTTTTGTACAAGTTCAATGCTCCTTTCAGGAATGGATATGGATGCAAAAACCTTATTTGAAATACTGTAAAATCTTATTCTCTTTAGAGTACCCCTTTACTGGCATTTGTTTCAGTAAATCTGATCTCTTTTTTTGTGCAACCAAAATTTAGTACAAATGTAAACCCCCAGTGGTTAACAAAACGACACAAGTTTAATAATGCATTTTAAGTTGCTAATTGTACCAATTCACCATTTTTTTTCAGACTTTTGATCTCAATTCCAATGCACAAA
Source organism: Artemia sp. Qi Xiang Cuo (assembly GCF_049724085.1). Taxonomy (NCBI): domain Eukaryota; kingdom Metazoa; phylum Arthropoda; class Branchiopoda; order Anostraca; family Artemiidae; genus Artemia; species Artemia sp. Qi Xiang Cuo. Next base: position 30,450,486 of record NC_142811.1, read on the forward strand.
TATTAAGGGTCAAGTTGAGCCTCGCTATAAATGGTGTAACAAAGTCATAAGGCGTGTATATCTTAAAAAGCTTTTACACAAATTAAGGAAAACAAACCCCGCCTTGTCTTTATTCATGTATATGATGATTGAAAGAGTCCATAGTCATACCCGCTTCTTCTTAGCATTCTTATTGCCTTTGTTTCTTTATCATTTTTTCCTTTATTATTCGTCTCTTCTCTGTCCCTCCTTTCCTTCCAAGACAATCGGAAAAGATTGCCTCCAGATAACTTTTCACCCTCTACACCACGTGAACGGCTGATCCCGGTAAGAAAAAGAGCCAGACGAGGAGCTGTAACACTCCCCGCATTATTCAACAATTACTTCCTGGATGCTCAAGCACAATGCCCATCATCATGTATTTTGCAGGCTATAAACCTGTCGTTGATCTGCTACGCAGACGACATTCTGAATGTGAGTCGCACGCTGCAACGGATTCCAGAGATTTTTGGAGTGCTGAATGAGGGGTATGCTAGGATTGGACTTGAATTTTATCCTGAAAAATCGGAGGTTGTATTGTTAAATTGGAAAGATGAAACCTACAATCTTAGCATCTTTCTTGACAGCATTCCAATCAAACCGTGTAACCACGTAACCTACCTTGGACTCTCAATTGGCACTTCTATTAAGCACACATGCCAGCTTCTACTTTCACATATACAACAACGCATTTGCACTGCTTATGTGATATTTATCAAGGCCAAAGTTCGTTTCAATATATCCATCATTGCCACTTTATACAATGCGATTACAACCCCTCACATTCTATACTGTACATCTGTTTGGAAAATATTTACTCAAACAGATAAAAATAAAATCCGCAGCACTTTTTTCCGGTTGGCAAAATATTTACTCAGACTCCCACCTTGGGCCAGGAATACAAAAATAATCAGGATTTACAATATCACGGATCCACTGCAGCAGAAAAACGGATTGTTAAATTCAATAATAATCGTCAACCTCATCAGTGGTGGCCCATACTAATCCAGTAGTTTTCATCAGTAATTTGAATTTCCTTTTCTCCTTCTTAAGTTAAGTGTAAGTGTCTTGTTTCGTTTTTCTTTCTTTTTCATTATTGTTTCTGTTGAAGCGTCTTTTCGTTTTCCATTTCCTGATTTTCTTTTATTTTTGCTCCGTCTGTGTTTCTTGGCTAAACTTGACGGGTTTACAATAAATTCATTCATTAATTACACCTGTGAACTCGAATCGCTTCAAATCCAAGGTAAGTCATGGTTGTGGCGATTGTCTGGGCACAATTAATGTTAGTTTCTGCAGCTTAAAACTTACCACTTTTATTTCAAAACAGTTTCAACATGGAGCAATAAAGTAAGTATTACTTTTATTCAATTGATTAAACTAAACAAAAAATTGTCATTAGACACGTACGCTGGAATATATTCCATGGATTTTGGAGAATTCCATCTTTTGTCTTCATGAAAAAACAATAAAATCGTTACTTCCTTTCATTGTCGTGAATTGCTGCCCTCGAAGACTCTTACAATATAGACAAAGGGACCTGCCTAGTATACCTACCTAGTTGGGCATCAGATAACGGTCGAAGCCTCACCACTCTATCATCTTAATTTATAAATCAACTCTGAAAGCAAAACAGGAGGGAACGGTCAGATGCTATTAAAATCGTATAGCTATTCTTGACAAAAAACTCAAGTATTGAAATTTAGATATTTTCAAACGTTGAATTAGTTCTTCTTTCTAGAAGTTTTTCTTTCTAATTTTTACTCTTTAGCTTGTTCTGCCCCCTCCCTCGGGTGTAACACCCGGGACACTTCCCCCTAGATCCGTCTCTGACGAAGTGCTTTATTTCCGGAACATATAGGCTACATGCTACTCTTTTTTTTTATTTTAGGAAACTCATGATAATACTTAGCCTAACATATCACAGCATAATGATCATAGTCATCTAGCTGTTTCTAAATTTATACTGTTTAAGCATTTTGCTCTTGTAGATCAGGAATTTTCGCTCATTCACATAAGGTGATGTAATATATTTTTAGTTGCGCTGCGTAGATAAGATAAGATATTTATTAAAAAAAAAATCGCTATCACAAGCCCACAAAGGGCCGAATTCGGACAAAATTGTTACGTACATTGTTTCTTTTTCCCCTCCAAATATTGCTGTGATGTTTCAGCTCAATTTACTCATCTCCGCAATCTAAAATTGCAATTCCATAGCGTCAAATATATCATTTCTTTGGCATACTTGTCGCACAATCTATATTTCATAATCTTAAGGCATTAGTTTTGCAAGCTAATGTCGAAGTGAATCAATAAATTAGGCTAGACATTAAGTTTACATTAGTTCTACTAGCTAATATTGAAGTGCATCAATAAATTAGGCTAGATATTAGATTTACATTATTTTTGCAAGCTAATGTTGAAGTGATTCAATAAATTAGGCTAGATATTAATTTTACATTAGTTTTACAAGCTAATGTTGAAGTGAATCAATAAATTAGGCTAGATATTAGTTGGCCTCCCCCAGGCCATTCAGCGTGTCCCCAGGTGGTGATAGGGGAACGCCCTAAAGATATGTAGGGTACCTACACAGGAGGCACACACCAAGGGGGGGGCCTTGTCCCTGGGGGTCCATAAAAGAAACTGGGGTACCCTCGCCCGGGGTCATAAATACAGGCGAAGGAGGAAGAAGGCCCCTGAAATGTACACTCAAATGGGCCCACTGGTTTGTCCACAAGTCCCAGGAGTTACAAACCTTCTCCCAGTAATGTGTTAAATTGCATGAGGATGCAGAACACCATCACGGGAGGTTCCTCTATAGGAGGACAACTGCGGTAGGGCGTAAGATCCAGGTCTAGGGACAACGGCCTCTGCAAAGGGCTGCCTCGACCCTTTCGGGGTACCTGCAAGACTGGGGACCTTGCGGCCAACTCTATTCCTACTTGAGGAGTGGCGCCCCTCGAGAAAATTATAGCCTAGTAAACGACACAGCATTCACACGGGATTCTGACTAATGAATAATTCTTCTGGGCTTTGTATGTTTTGACGGGCGTCATGGGGCTACTACTACTACTACTACTAACAACTCATCGCAGCACCAAGCCGCCTGAGGCCAACACAGCTACGCACGCTCCTCCTCCACCCCAATCTATTCAAAGCCTCCCTTTTTACACCCGCCCACGAAGTTCCCATTTCCTTTAAATCTTTCTTTATGACGTCCTCCCACCCCAGACGGGGACGACCTGCTTTCCGTTTAGCCATAGATGGTTGGCAAAAAAGAACAATCTTCTGCAATCTGTCATCCTTCATCCGCACAACATGCCCTAACCACCTCAACCTTTCTTTCATTATAGACCTAGAAATCGGTATTGAACCACATTTTTCGTATAGCCTATTGTTTGAAGTACGGTCAGTCAGCCGGGTACCCATAACAATCCTTAAGCAATTTCTCTGGAAAACATCTAGCAAATCTTCATCCGCTTTTCGGAGCGTCCATGTTTCAGAGCCATATTTGACCAATGTCATCACTGTAGCTTCTAATATTCTAAACATGGTTTGCAGACTTATCTTCCTATCCTTCCAGACTTTTTTTTAACTGTGAAAAAACACCCTGAGCCTTGGCTATTCTATTTTTAACATATTCACTGCTCCCACCATCTTTACTAATAATACTACCAAGGTAAGTGAAGCTGCCCACCTGATCAATCCTTTCATTACCCGACGTCATCTTTTCATCTTCACTTATTCCTAGCCTTAGTGACTTAGTCTTCCTAACATTAATTTTCAAACAAATACTAGCACCCTGAACTCGTAAAACCTCTAAAACTTCATTCATTTTGCTCACACTTTCATCTAGGATGCTTAAATCATCAGCATAATCCAAGTCCAGGAGACTTTTTCCTCCCCATTTGATTCCGTGGTCTCCCATTGCCTTTCCTGTGCCCCTTAAAATAAAGTCCATCAAAATAATCCATATGAAGGGGGATAAAACACAACCCTGCTTAACTCCTGATTTAATACAAAACCAGCTACTAACCTCATTTCCTACCTTAACTGCAGCAGTGTTATTCTCGTACATAGCACTAATCACTTTAATGTATTTGTCTGGTATACCGTACAAGGATAAAACCTTTACTAAAGCTCCTCTATCAACAGAATCGAAGGCTTGCTCATAATCTATAAAACTGAGGACCAAAGGTGTTTGAAAACTTAGGCACTTCTCAATTATTAGCCTAAGAGTGAAAATTTGGTCAACACATCCTCTACCTTTTCTCAAACCGCACTGTTCTTCTCTTAAAACTTTGTCTACGGCATCTCTCAGTCTAAAAAGTATCACATTATTAAGTAATTTACTACCTACAGTGACCAGACTAATGCCTTGATAATTACCACACTCACTTTTATCACCTTTCTTATAAAGTGGCTTAACTAAGGTTTTCCTAAAATCGTTAGGTACTTCCCCTTTTCAAAAATCATATTCATAATCATCACTAACTTATTTCTAGCCTCAGAGCCACCATTTCTAAGAAACTCATTTAACTCCCTATCAGCACCGGGAGGCTTCTTATTCTTTAATCCTTTTAGTACTGTTGCTAATTCCTCCTTACAAAACAAATCTCACTTCACATCCAAGGTATCACAAACTTTTCATTTTTCTCTGTATTTTTTCCTGCAACTTTATCTTGGTTAAGCAAGCTCTCAAAATGTTTGGCCTATCTCGCTTTACCTTTTTCCTTATCAGTAATTGCCACCCCATTCCTATCTTTAACTGGGACAAGTCCGGATTGACTAATACCTCTCAATTTGTTAACGTGCCAGTACAATATTTTACTATTATGCCGTCTAGCTGCATCTTCTAAATCCTCGGCAATTTTATCCATGGCCTCCACTTCACACCTCCTTAGTTCATATTTCAATGCTTTCTCCACTTTACTTACATTTCTTTTGTTTTCATGCGACCTATCACTCAGATAATTCTTGTACAAGTCCTTTCTCCTTTCTATTAAACATAAAGCTTTTTCACTAATATTCTTAGCTGCAGTTCTAGCTTTCTTCCCTAATACTCTTCAGCAACTTCACAAATTATTTTTCTAAAATTATTCCAACCATCATCCACATTATCAAATTTTAAACTCTCAAGTTTAGTATTCAACTGTTCCTGGAAAGTTTCTCTCAAATTCTCATCCTGGAGTCTACTAACATCATAACTTCCCGGGAGGTAATTACCCTTCCGATATTTCAGCTTTAAATTAACCCTTGACACTACTAGATGGTGATCTTTACTTTTAACATCAATAGCAGCACTCCTATATACCGTAGTATCTTGTATTGATCCTGCCAGTCTTCGGTTTACTATAACATAATGAATAAGGTTTGCTGTCTTACCATCACGTGAATACCATGTTAGCTTAAGAGCCATCTTATGACCAAACACCGTATCGGTTATAACTAGATTGTCATACCTACAAAATTGCAAAAGTCTGTATCCATTACTGTTTTCTTTTCCTACACCAAATTTACCTAAGCTGGGATACCATCTATCCTTATTGCTACCAACCTGGGCGTTAAAATCTCCCAGTAATAACATCATATTTCTACCTGGGACCTTGCCTATTTGCTCCTGTAACTGTAAGTAAAATTCATCTGAGTCTCTAGTATCTACGTCAGTCGGTTCTACAGGGGCGTATACTACTATAGCTGATACCCTGAACTTTCTAGTCAAAAAATGAGCAATTAGTATTCTATTATTAATACCTTCCCAGCCTAAAAAAGATATCGTATCTTCTTTATTCTTCATCAGCCCTACTCCCTGTATGTGTTCCCCACCCTTCCTGCCTGAATGAATATATTTTTTGTCCTCTAATTTCAGGCTTTTTACCCTTGTGATATGAGCTTCTGAAACTTCTAATAAATCCAGCTCGAATCGTCTAAATTCTTGAGTCAAAATGTGAGTACGATAGTCATTTTTTAATGTCGTAACATTCCAAGTTCCAATTTTCATTTTCTCTAAAACAATGAAATCATTGTCGCCTCAGTAAAAGCAGTGATACCGGATACGAGTGCAGGACGGGGATCACATATCTTCTCAGGTTAACACTGAAGTGCCAAAGCCGACTTAGAACCGAACAGCAAGAAGCCCCGGGACCACCATGAATGAAGGCTTTGTGGAATCCTGGGCCCATCTTGGTCACAACATGGTTTACAGCACTTGGCGAGGCTCTTCTGTCAACAGGAGTAGAAATCCTTCACAAACGATCTCAAGCCTATTACCTCCGACTCATTATATATTCATGTCTACAAATATTATGCTACTACGGGGAGGCAACCTGTAATAGATAAATTAGCTAGGAAGAGGTTTTTCAGCCCAAAGACACCCATCAAAACACACCAATCCCAGAAGAATTGTTCATTAGTCAGAATCCCGTGCGAATGCTGTGTCGTTTACTAGGCTATAATTTCCTCGAGGGGCGCCACTCCTCAAGTGGGAATAGAATTGACCGCATGGTCCCCAGTCTTGCAGGTACCCCGAAAAGATCGAGGCAGCCCTTTGCAGAGGCTGCTGTCCATAGATCTGGATCTTACTCCCTGCCACAGTTGTCCTCCTATAGAGGATCACCCCGCGATGGTGTTCTGCATCACCATGCAACTTAACCCATTACTGGGAGAAGGGTCGCAACTCTTGGGATTTTTGTAAAAATTAATGGGCCCATTTGAGTGTACATTTGAGGGGCTTTCTTCCTCCTCGTCCTGTATTTATGACCCCGGGCGAGGGTGCCCCATATTATATTATGGACCCCCAGGGACAAGGTTCCCCCTTGGTTCGTGCCTCCTATGGAGGTATCCTACATATCTGTAGAGCGTTCCCCTATCGCCACCTGGGGACACGCTGAATGGCCTGGGGGAGGCCAGATGAACGGATCACTTTTGTTTTGCAAAGGCCATAAATCAGTGACATATTTAACCTACTACTTATAAATATATATAACTCACTGACTAGGCCTATATAAGTTATATACAGAAATATATAACTCAGTGACATATTTAACCTACTACTTATAAATATTTATAACTCACTGACTAGGCCTATATAAGTTATATACAGAAATATATAACTCAGTGACATATTTAGCCTACTACTTATAAATATGTGTAACTCACTGACTAGGCCTGTATAAATTAAATACAGAAATATACAACTCAGTGACATATTTAGCCTACTACTTATAAATATGTGTAACTCACTTACTAGGCCTATATAAGTTATATACAGAAATATATAACTCAGTGACAAAGTCTTCTATCCCATCAACAACCGCAAAAACATTTTGGTTATCTAATTAGAGATAAGGATTGTTTTTTTTCCTCTCTTTGACACTCATAAGATTGGGTTTTAAGGATTCGAAGTTTTTCCTCTTTTTAAGACATTCACCAGAGCATATCTGTGATTGTCGACATACACCGGTGAGGGTCCGAATGCACAAGAATGTCATGAAATATTTAATCTTTCACTGGCGTATTTGGTGTTTGTTGACATTCACCGGTGACAGTCGACATTCACCATTTTTGGACCAATCATCAAGCTTGATATTACTACTGAGTTTAATAGGTAGAGTTTTAGCCCAAACTAGGACATAAGAAATCTTTTGTTGGCGTTAATACTCCAGCTTTAGTTCACCCAGCCTCTGTCAAAACTTAACTTCAGATGTAGTACACACATATGTACTTACAGACAAATCAGGACATAAATTACAGATAATTCAGGAAATCTCTTCTCAGTCCCTTACACGGACCATCGGGTCATCCCCTAGTTCCATTTACGGAGTCCACAAATTTCCAGGACGAGTAACTTTTGCATTGTAGGACATTTTTTCAACCTTACGCCCCTCCCTCTGGCGAAAATTTTCGTAAAATCCCCTGCTTAGCAGCAAAACAAGTTTTTTTTAACATACCTCATAGAAGGTTGAGATACGCCACGGGGCTGAAACACCTATTCCTAGCTAATTTATCTATTATGGGCTGCCTCCCCGCAGTAGCATAATACTTGTAAGCATGAATGTATAATGAGCCGGAGGTAATAGGCTTGAGATTGTCTGTGCAGGATTTCGACTCTTGTTGATAGAAGAGCATCGCCAAGTACTGAAAACCATGTTGTGACCAAAATGGGCTCAGGATTGCACAAAGCCCCCATTCATGGAGGTCCCTGGGACTTCTTGCTGTTCGGCTCTAAGCCGGCTTAAGCACTTCGGTGTAGACTTGATAAGATATGTGATCCCCGTCCTGCACTGGTTTCCGGGATCATTGCTTTTCCCGAGGCGAAAATAATTTCAATGATTTAAAAAACATGAAAATTGGAATTTGGAATGTTACGACGTTCAAAAATGACTATCGTATCAACATTTTGACTGACGAACTAAGACGATTCGAACTGGATTTATTAGGAATTTCAGAAACTCATATCCAAGGCCGTATCCAGGGGGGGGGGGGGTTACCCGGTTGGAACCCCCCCCCCCCCGAAATTTTTGACCGAGTCGAAAATAAGTCGAAAATTAGTAAAACCTAGGTAAAAATCAGCAAAATTAGTCGAAAACTGATCCAAAAATTAGTAACCCCCCCCCCCTAAAAAGTCAAAAATTAGTAAACCCCCCCCAAAAAAAAAATCCTGGATCCGCCCTTGCTCATATCCCACGGGTAGGAAGTATGAAATTAGGTGATATAGAATTTGTTTACTCAGGCAGGAAGGATGGGGTACATAGACAGGGAGTAGGGCTCATAATGAATAAGGAAGCTGCTAAGTCTTGTTTAGGCTGGGAAGGTATTAATAATAGAATACTAATTGCTCATTTTATTATTAAAAAGTCCTATATGCCCCTGTAATGTATGCCTCTGTAGAACCACCTGACGGAAATACTAGTGACTCAGATGAATTTTACTTACAGTTACAGGAGCAAATAGACAGGATCCCAGGTAGAAATATAATGTTTTTACTGGGAGGTTTTAACGCCCAGGTCGGTAGAAATGGGGATAGATGGTACCCTAGCCTAGGTAAATTTGGTGTAGGAAAACAAAACTGCAATGGATACAGACTTTTGCAATTTTTTAGGTATAACAATCTAGTTATAACCAATGCGGTGTTTGGTCATAAAATGGCTCATAAGTTAACATGGTGTTCACGTGACGGTAAGACAGCAAACATTATTGATTATGTTATTGTAAACCGAAGACAGACAGGATCAATACAAGATACTAGGGTATATGGGAGTGCTGTTATTGATGTTAAAAGTAAAGATCACTATCTAGTAGTGTCAAGGGTTAATTTAAAGCTGAAATGTCGGAAGGGTAACTACCTCCCGGGAAGTTTTGATGCTGGTAGACTCCAGGATAAGAATTTGAAAGAAACTTTCCAGGAACAGTTGAATACTGAATTTGAGAGTTTAAAATTGGATGTGGATGATGTGGAAAATGTGGAAGATGGTTGGAATAATTTTAGAAAAATAATTTGTGAAGTTGCTGAAGGTGTCTTAGGGAAGGAAGTTAGAACTGCAGCTAAGAATATTAGTGAAAAAGCTTTATGTTTGATAGAAAGGAGAAAGGACTTGTACAAGAATCACCTTAGTGATATATCATATTAAAACAAAAGGAACATAAAGAAAGTGGAGAAAGCATTAAAATATGAACTAAGGAGGTGTAAAGTGGAGGCCATGGACAAAATTGCCGGGATCTGGAAGATGCAGCTAGACGGCATAATAGTAAAATATTGTACTGGCATGTTAACAAATTGAGAGGGAGTAGTCAATGCAGACTTGGCCCAGTTAAAGATAGGAATGGGGTCGCAATTAGCGATAAGGAAAAAACTAAAGAGATATGGGCCGAACATTTTGAGAGTTTGCTAAACCGAGATAGAGTTGAAGGAAGACATACAGAGGAAAATGAAAAAGTTTGTGATACCTTGGATGTGAAGGAAGATTTGTTTTGTGAGGAGGAATTAGCGACAGTGCTAAAAGGACTAAAAAATAATAAGGCTACAGGTGCTGATAGGGTGGTAAATGATTTTCTTAAATATGGTGGCTCTGAGGTTAGATATAAGTTACTGAAGATTATAAATATGATTTTAGGAAAAAGGGGAAGTACCTAACGATTTTAGGAAAACCTTAATTAAGCCACTTTATAAGAAAGGTGATGAAAGTGAGTGTGGTAATTATCGAAGGATTAGTCTGGTCTCTGTAGCTAGTAAATTAGTTAGTAATATGATACTTTTTAGACTGAGAGATGCCGTAGACAAAGTTTTAAGAAAAGAACAGTGCGGTTTTAGAAAAGGTAGAGGATGTGTCGACCAAATTTTCACTTTTAGGTTAATAATTGAGAAGTGCCTGAGTTTTAAAACACCTTTGGTCCTCAGTTTTATAGATTATGAGCAAGCGTTCGATTCTGTTGATAGAAGAGCTTTAGAAAGGTTTTATCCTTGTATGGTATACCAGACAAATACATTAAAGTGATTAGTGCTATGTACGAGAATAACACTGCTGCGGTTAAGGTAGGAAATGAGGTTAGCAGCTGGTTTTGTATTAAATTAATTAAGAAAACTTTTTCCACAAAATAAGTTTTTCAAAGAAAAGTAAAGAACTCCATTAAACAAAAATTGAGCAGAACTAAAATCAAATAATCTACCAAGCGTTAAACTACCACAAATCAGCATTGATAAATAAATGAAACCCAAAACAAACAGAAATTACAATAATCAACCGAGTCAAACTCAAAACGAGCAGAAATTGACATAAGTTGGGCGCAAAACCCCTATGCCTTCCCAAGCCCAGAACAATATTTGCACTTTACTGAAAAAATATAAATGTTTTTACTTTTATAACTTTAATAAATCAAATAATATTAACATTTTGATTACTAAATATCAGTACGTGTATATTAAACTGACAATGCACATTCATTTGTATTTTTTCAGTAATGTGCAAATTTTATTCTGGCCTTGGGAAGGCATAGGGGTTTTGTGTTAAATTTATTAAAAAAACTTTTATCGTTTAGATGAACTTTTATATTATGAGCGAGCGTTCGATTCTGTTGACAGAAGACTTTTAGTAAAGGTTTTATTCTTGTATGGAATACCAGACAAATACAGTAAAGTGATTAGTGCTGTGTACGAGAATAACATTGCTGCGGTTAAGGTAGGAAATGAGGTTAGCAGCTGGTTTTGTATTAAATCAGGAGTTAAGTAGGGTTGGGTTCTATCCCCCTTTATATGGATTATTTTGATGGACTTTGCCTTAAGGAGCACAGGAAAGGCAATGGGAGACCACGGAATCAAGTGGGGAGGAAAAAGTCTCCTGGGCTTAGGTAATTCGGATGATCTAAGCATCTTCAATTGATGTGTGAGCAAGATGAACGAGATTTTGGTGTCTATATCGGTACAAGGTACTAGAATAGTCTTGAAAATTAAGATTCAATCGATGTAGTCGGTAATAACATAGAAATATGCATATGAAAAGTTGACGGTGGGCAATGGAAATGTTGTATCTGTTGGGAATCTTCAATTACCTTGAAAGTATTATTAGTAAATATAGTGGGAGCAGTGAAGATATCTAAAGTAGAATAGCCAAGGTTCAACGTGTTTTTTCACAGTTAAAACATTTTTGGAAGAATAGAAAGATAAGTCTGCAAACAAAGATTAGAATATTAGAAGCCTGAGTAATGACAGTGGTCAAATATGGCTCTGAAGCATGGGCGCTCCGAAAAGCGGATGAAGATTTGCTAGATGTTTTACAGAGAAATTGCTTAAGGATTGTTCTGGGTATCCGTCTGATTGACCGTATTTCAAAAAATAGGCTATACGAAAAATGTGGTTCAATACTGCTCTCTAGGGCTATAATGAAAGAAAGGTTGAGGTGGCTAAGGCACGTTGTGCGGATGAAGGATGGCAGATCGCCGAAGATTGGTCTTTCCGGTAATCGTTTAGGGCTAAACGGAAAGCAGGTCGTCCTCGTCTGGGGTGGGAGGACGTTATAAAGAAAGATTTAAAGGAAATGGGAACTTCATGGGCGGGTGTAAAAAGGGAGGTTTTGAGTAGATTGGGATGGAGGAGGAGCGTGCGTAGCTCTGTTGGCCTCAGGCGGCTTCGTGCTGCGGTGAATTGTTAGTAGTAGTAGTATTAGTAGTTAAGGCACATCAGAAGTAAAAGAGCAGTTAAGGTGCATCAACATTGTTAGTAGAGAGGGGTCTTATACTCGTGTCCCTCACCCCTGCTGCCACCTACAACTTTTTTAACACCATATATTAGCACGAGAACCACGTGGTTTATGGTTTTTCTCAGTGAGAATGAAAAAACAGTTGAAATTCTCACTTGAAAAACCATGAATTTTGTCACATTTATGTAATTCTCACTTGAAAAACCATTAATTTTGTCACATTTATTTAATTCTAACTTGAAAAACCAAAAAAACAGACATAAATGTGACAAAATTCATGGTTTTTCAAGTGAGAATTACATAAATGTGACAAAATTCATGGTTTTTCAAGTGAGAATTACATAAATGTGACAAAATTCATGGTTTTTCAAGTGAGAATTACATAAATGTGACAAAATTCATGGTTTTTCAAGTGCGAATTTCCCCTGTTTTTTCATTCTCACTTGGAAAACCATAAACCACGTGGTGTAGTCACGAGTAGCACCTGTGAACTTGATTTACATAATCGCTAGGGGAAATTATTGATTCACGAAGAGGGAATTAGGAAACATTAAGGCTTCTTTAATCTTAGGTCTTAGGAAGGGTGGAATTAATAAACAAACATGGCTTCATTGTTGTTTGGTTAGCTTAACCTGAGAAATAGCACCTGTGAACTTGATTTACATAATCGCTAGGGGACATTGTTGATTCACGATGAGTGAATTAAGAAGCATTAAGGATTCTTTAATCTTTAGGGCTGTCACGAGTAGCACCTGTGAATTTGATTTACATAATCGCTAGGGGAAATTATTGATTCACGAAGGGGAGAATTAAGAAACATTAAGGCTTCTTTAATCTTAGGTCTGAGGGATAAACGTTCTTTAGTTCAGAGAGAAAAATTAATATTCTATTTCAAATAGGGCTTCATTGATCTTTAGTGTCAGGAATTATAATTGACATCACTTGTTATCTTGGAATTATGCGGGAGTCTAAAGAGATAGAAATTCTATTTTTAAATACGGCTTCACGGAGCTTTAAGTCGGAGAGATAAATTGATATTCTAACGAAACCCTAAAAGTTTAGCTAGGAACATTTATGAGGTGAAGAGATTAACGTAGGAAAGGGTTTCCTAGAAATTTGAAATGCGTTAGCGCATAGATGCCATACAAAAGGAACACGCTGAAATTACGTTTAGGGATTATTTGGGCGAAACGGTTTTATCCATTTTATGGGATTATTTCGGCGAAACAGTTAGAGACATTTTGAAAGAAGATTTTAGGAAAGGTTTTAGAAGAGAATTTGAGGGTGAAACTCTGTGGTCGTTATAATACACAAGTTTCATTTGAACAGTGTTGTGAGGCCCTCTAACCCAACCCCAAAGGGTTCCGATCCCCCACCACAACCCCGAAGGAAGTCCTCGGTACTCAAAGATCCCCCAAGCTCCCATAGAGCCCCAGCCCCCCCCCAAACGCCCTTCTCAGACCCTCAAAGGCCCTCCCCTGGTCCTCAAAGGGCCCCCGGACCCCCAAAGGGCCCCCGGACCCCAGAGGCCCTCCCCCGGTCCTCAAAGGTCCCTCGGGTTCCCAAAGGACCACCGGTGCCCCCCAAAGACCCACCCAGACCCCCAAATGCCATCCCCGAACCCCCAAAGGCCCTCCCTGTGCCCCAAAGGCCCTCCCCCGGCCCCCCTCCTCCTCCTCCTCCCACCTCCTCCTCCTCCCTCCTCCTCATCCTCCCTCCTCCTCCTCCTCCTCCTCCCACCTCCTCCCTCCTCCTCCTCCCACCTCCTCCCTCCTCCTCCTCCCACCTCCTCCTCCCACCTCCTCCTCCTCCCACCTCCTCCCACCTCCTCCTCCTCCTCCTCCTCCCTCCTCCTCCTCCACCCCCTTCCTCCTCCTCCTCCCTCATCCTTCTACCTCCTCCTCCCCCCCCCCCCCCCCATTCCCTCATCATTTTTTATACTTTTTTGTGCATTGAGACACAGAACGACCCCCTGCCCCCCAGCCCCTCCCCCCTCCAAAGGTCTGATTTTTCAAAGTTCATTTTGAATTTCTTTCATTGAAATGCAAGAGTTGGAATATTTCAGTAGTGTTTGGTTGTGGTTTACCTTGTCACAGTCACATTTTCTTTATTTTTCAAAGTTCATTTTTTATTTATTTAGTTGAAATGCAAGAGTTGTAATATTTCAGTAGTGTGATGTTGTAGTTTACCATGTCACAGTTACATTCCCTTAATTTTTCAAAGTACATTTTGAATTTCTTTCTTTGAAATGAAAGAGTTGGAATATTTCAGAAGTGTTTGGTTGTGGTTTACCATGTCACAGTTACATTCACTTAATTTTTGATAGTACATTTTGAATTTCTTTCGATGAAATGAAAGAGTTGTAATATTTCAGTAGTGTTTGGTTGCGGTTTACCTTGTCACATTTACATTTTATTGATTTTTCAAATTTCATTTTGAATTTTTTTATTGAAATGCAAGAGTTGGAATATTTAAGTAGTGTTATGTTGTAGTTTAACATGTAACAATTAAATAACGTTAATTTTTCAAATTTCATTTTTAATTTATTTCGTTGAAATTCGAGAGTTGGAATATTTCAGTATTGTTATGTTGTAGTTTACCATGTCACAGTTACATTCACTTAATTTTTGATAGTACATTTTGAATTTCTTTCGTTGAAATGCAAGAGTTGGAATATTTCACTAGTGTTTGGTTGCGGTTTACCTTGTCACAGTTACATTCTCTTTATTTTTCATAGTACATTTTGAATTTCTTTCGTTGAAATGCAAGAGTTGGAATATTTCAGTAGTGTTTGGTTGCGGTTTACCTTGTCAAAGTTACATTTTCCTGATTTTTCAAAGTTCATTTGAATTTTTTTGTTTAAATGCAAGAGTTGGAATATTTCATTATTGTGATGTTTGAGTTTACAATGTCACAGTTAAATTCCCATAATTTTTAATATTTCATTTTGAATTTCTTTAGTTGAAATGCAAGAGTTGGAATATTTCACTAGTGTGATGTTGTAGTTTACCCTGTCACAGTTACATTTTCTTGATTTTTCAAAGTTCATTTTGTATTTATTTCGTTGAAATGCAAGAGTTGGAATATTTCAGTAGTGTGATGTTGCTTTTTACCCTGTCACATTTACTTTTTCTTGATTTTTCAAATTTCATTTTGATTTTTCTGTTGAAATTAAAGAGTTGTATTTTTTCAGTAGTGTGTTGTTGTAGTTTAACTTGTCACAGTTACATTCACTTAATTTTTCATAGTTCATTTTGAATTTCTTTTCGTTGAAATGCAAGAGTTGGAATATTTCACTAGTGTGATGTTGTTGTTTACCCTGTCACAGTTACATTCACTTAATTTTTGATAGTTCATTTTGAATTTCTTTCATTGAAATGCAAGAGTTGGAATATTTCAGTAGTGTTTGGTTGGGGTTTACCTTGTCACAGTTACATTATCTTGATTTTTCAAAGTTCATTTTGAATTTCTTTCGTTGAAATGCAAGAGTTGGAATATTTCAGTAGTGTTTTGTAGTTGTTTACCTTGTCACAGTTAAATTTTATTTATTTTTCAAAGTTGATTTGAATTTCTTTCGTTGAAATGCAAGAGTTGGAATATTTCAGTAGTGTTTGGTTGCGGTTTACCTTGTCACAGTTACATTAACTTAATTTTTCAAAGTTCATTTTGAATTTCTTTCTATGAAATTCAAGAGTTGGAATATTTCACTAGTGTTTGGTTGTGGCTTACCATGTAACAGTTACATTCCCTTAATTTTTCAAAGCTCATTTTGAATTTCTTTAGTTGAAATGCAAGAGTTGGAATATTTCACTAGTGTTTGGTTGCGGTTAACCTTGTCACAGTTACATTTTCTTGATTTTTCAAAGTTCATTTTGAATTTCTTTCATTGAAATGCAAGAGTTGGAATATTTCAGTAGTGTTTGGTCGTGGTTTACCTTGTCACAATTACATTCCCTTAATTTTTCAAAGTTCATTTTAATTTAATTATTTGTAATGAAAGAGTTGGAATATTTAACTAGTGTTTGGTTGCGGTTTACCATGTCACAGTTACATTTTCATGATTTTTCAAAGTTTATTTTGAATTTCTTTCATTGAAATGCAAGAGTTGGAATATTTCAGTAGTGTTTGGTTGTGGTTTACCTTGTCACAGTTACATATTACTGATTTTTCAAAGTTTAATTTGAATTTATTTAATTTAAATTCAATAGTTGGAATATTTCAGTAGTTGGTTTTTGTGGTTTACCCTGTCACAGTTACATTTTCTTGATTTTTCAAAGTTCATTTTGAATTTCTTTCATTGAATTGCAATAGTTGGAATATTTAAGTAGTGTGATGTTGTGGTTTACCTTGTAAAAGTTACATTTTCTTTATTTTTAAAAGTTCATTTTGAATTTCTTTCTTTGAAATGAAAGAGTTGGAATATTTCAGTAGTGTTTGGTTGTGGTTTACCTTGTCACAGTTACATTTTCTTGATTATTCAAAGTTCTTTTTGAATTTCATTCGTTGAAATGCAAGAGTTGGAATATTTCAGTAGTGTTTGGTTGTGGTTTACCTTGTCATAGATACATTTTCATGATTTTTCAAAGTTCATTTTGAATTTCTTTCGTTGAAATGCAAGAGTTGAAATATTTCAGTAGTGTTTTCTTGTGGGTTACCTTGTCACTGTTACATTTTTTTTATTTTTCAAGTTTATTTTGAATTTCTTTCGTTGAAATGCAAGAGTTGGAATATTTCAGTAGTGTTTGGTTGTGGTTTACCTTGTCACAGTTACATTTTCTTGATTTTCAAAGTTCATTTTGAATTTCTTTCATTGAAATACAAGAGTTGGAATATTTCAGATGTGTTTGGTTGTGGTTTACCTTGTCACAGTTAAATTTTCTTGATTTTTCAAAGTTCATTTTGAATTTCTTTCGTTGAAATGCAAGAGTTGGAATATTTCAGTAGTTTTTTCTTATAGTTTACCATGTCACATGTACATTCCCTTACATTTTCACAGTTCATTTTGTATTTCTTTCGTTGAAATGCAAGAGTTGGAATATTTCAGTAGTGTTTGGTCGTGGTTTACCTTGTCACAGTCACATTTTAGTGATTTTTCAATGTTCTTTTTAAATTTCTTTATTTGAAATGCAAGAGTTGGACTATTTCAGTAGTGTTTGGTTGTGGTTTACCTTGTCACAGTTACATTTTCTTGATTTTTAAAAGATCATTTAGAATTTCTTTCATGGAAATGAAAGAGTTGGAATATTTAAGTAGTGTTTGGTCGTGGTTTACCTTGTCACAGTTACACACACTTAATTTTTCAAAGTTCATTTGAATTTCTTTCTTTGAAATGCAAGAGTTGGAATATTTCAGTAGTGTTTGGTTGTGGTTTACCTTGTCACAGTTACATTTTCTTGTTTTTTTAAATGTTCATTTTGAATTTATTTATTTTAAATGAAAGAGTTGGAATATTTCAGTATTGTTTGTTTGTGGTTTAACATGTCACAGTTACATTTTCTTGATTTTTTCAAATTTCATTTGAATTTCTTTCATTGAAATGCAAGAGTTGTAATATTTCAGTAGTGTTTGGTTGCGGTTTACCTTTTCACAGTTACATCCCCTTAATTTTTAAAAGTTCATTTTGAATTTCTTTCTTTGAAATGCAAGAGTTGGAATATTTCAGTAGTGTATGGTTATGGTATACCTTGTCACAGTTACATTTTGTTGATTTTTCAAAGTTTATTTTGAATTTCTTTCGTTGAAATGCAAGAGTTGGAATATTTCACTAGTGTTTGGTTGCGGTTCACCTTGTCACAGTTACATTTTCTTGATTTTTCAAAGTTCATTTTGAATTTCTTACATTGAAATGCAAGAGTTGGAATATTTCAGTCGTGTTTGGTCGTGGTTTACCTTGTCACAGTTACATTCCCTTAATTTTTCAAAGTTCATTTTGAATTTCTTTCATTGAAATGCAAGAGTTGGAATATTTCAGTTGTGTTTGGTTATGGTATACCTTGTCACAGTTACATTTTCATGATTTTTCAAAGTTCATTTTGAATTTCTTTCGTTGAAATGCAAGAGTTGGAATATTTCAGTGGTGTTTGGTTATGGTATACCTTGTCACAGTTACATTTTCATGATTTTCCAAAGTTCATTTTGAATTTCTTTCATTGAAATGCAAGAGTTGGAATATTTCACTAGTGTTTGGTCATGGTTTACCTTGTCACAGATACATTTTCTTGATTTTTCAAAGTTCATTTTGAATTTCTTTCGTTGAAATGCAAGAGTTGGAATATTTCAGTAGTGTTTGTTCGTGGTTTAACTTGTCACAGTTACATTTTCTTGATTTTTCAAAGTACATTTTGAATTTCTTTCTTTGAAATGAAAGAGTTGGGAAATTGGGGTCTTAGTCCACCACCCCCGAATGGTGGAAATCCACTAGCTCAATATTGGGGTCTCAGTCCACCAACCTGAATGGTGGAAATTCACTAGCTCAGAATTAGGGTCTTAGTCCACCTGCCTGAATGGTCGAAATTCACTAGCTCAGAATAGGGGTCTTAGTCCACCAGCCTGAATGGTTGAAATTCACATTGGACGAGGTTACGTGCGCACACACACACACACACAGAGAGACAACTAACACACAGGGACAACACACACTAAGAGACGACACACACAGAAAGAAACTGAATTACAATATGAATATGATCAGGAATTGTTTACAAGTCAGGTTGGCCGAGCGGTTAAGGCGCTAGACTCAAGATCTGGTCCCCATATGGGGTCGTGGGTTCGAGTCCCACACTTGACAATTTTTTTCTTATTCTAAATCTTTGGAAACAGCCTATATTTCTGACCGTTTAAGTTTTGATGTTAGTGTTGTCAGTCAAAAGCTATGACCTTGAGAAAAGAGCTTGATAAAATTGCCTGATTATCGAAAAATGGGGAAACATCCTCCAAAAGTCGACAGGAATACACCCCTCCAGCGCTTTGTCGAATATGTTGAATAAAATATGCAAAGTCGACATAGCTTTATTTCATTTTTAAGGTTAATTTAGACGAGGTTCTGAATTTTCTTAAAGAAGAGAAAAAAGTTAGCTCAATTCTGAACTTTACCAATGAAACTGAATTACATTATGAATATGATCAGGAATTGTTTACAAGTCAGGTTGGCCGAGTGGTTAAGGCGCTAGACTTAGGATCTGGTCCCCATATGGGGTCGTGGGTTCGAGTCCCACACTTGACAATTTTTTCTTATTCTAAATCTTTGGAAACAGCCTATATTTCTGACCGTTTAAGTTTTGATGTTAGTGTTGTCAGTCAAAAGCTATGACCTTGAGAAAAGAGCTTGAGAAAATTGCCTGATTATCGAAAAATGGGGAAACATCCTCCAAAAGTCGACAGGAATAAACCCCTCCAGCGTTTTGTCGAATATGTTGAATAGAATATGCAAAGTCGACATAGCTTTATTTCATTTTTAAGGTTAATTTAGACGAGGTTCTGAATTTTCTTAAAGAAGAGAAAAAAGTTAGCTCAATTCTGAACTTTACCAATGAAACTGAATTACAATATGAATATGATCAAGAATTGTTTACAAGTCAGGTTGGCCGAGTGGTTAAGGCGCTAGACTTAAGATCTGGTCCCCATATGGGGTCGTGGGTTCGAGTCCCACACTTGACAATTTTTTCTTATTCTAAATCTATAGAAACAGCCTCTATTTCTGACCGTTTAAGTTTTGATGTTAGTGTTGTCAGTCAACAGCAATGACCTTGAGAAAAGTGGCACGTTCGGGGTATCCACCCACAGGATAGGTTTGGTGAGGTTAAGTGGTCTTAACCTAACCCAGGTTCGGTTCGGTTACCTAACTCGGGTTAGCAGGTTAGGTGAGGTTAGGTTCGGTTAAGTGGTCGACCACGTACGCTTCACGTAGGTTAGCGTAGGTTAGGTGAGAGACAGGCAAAAAGTTAGGTGTATGATTAGGTTAGGTTAGATTAAGTTAGGTTAGGTTAAGTTAGGTTAGGCTAGGTTAGCCTACGTACGCGCGCGTACGTAGGCTAACCTAGCCTAACCTAACTTAACCTAATCTAACTTAATCTAACCTAACCTAATCATACACATAACTTTTTGCCTGTCTCTCACCTAACCTAAGCTAACCTAAGTGAAGCGTACGTGGTCGACCACTTAACCGAACCTAACCTAACCTAACCTGCGAACCCTAGTTAGGTAAGGTAACCTAACCTCACTTGGGTTAGGTTAAGACCACTGAACCTAACCTAACCGATCCTGGGGGTGGATACCCCGACTGTGCCACTTTTCTCAAGGTCCTTGCTTTTGACTGACAACACTAACATCAAAACTTAATCGGTCAGAAATAGAGGCTGTTTCTATAGATTTAGAATAAGGTAAAAATTGTCAAGTGTGGGACTCGAACCCACGACCCCATATGGGGACCAGATCTTAAGTCTAGCGCCTTAACCACTCGGCCAACCTGACTTGTAAACAATTCTTGATCATATTCATATTGTAATTCAGTTTCATTGGTAAAGTTCAGAATTGAGCTAACTTTTTTCTCTTCTTTAAGAAAATTCAGAACCTCGTCTAAATTAACCTTAAAAATGAAATAAAGCTATGTCGACTTTGCATATTCTATTCAACATATTCGACAAAACGCTGGAGGGGTGTATTCCTGTCGACTTTTGGAGGATGTTTCCCCATTTTTCGATAATCAGGCAATTTTCTCAAGCTCTTTTCTCAAGGTCATAGCTTTTGACTGACAACACTAACATCAAAACTTAAACGGTCAGAAATATAGGCTGTTTCCAAAGATTTAGAATAAGAAAAAATTGTCAAGTGTGGGACTCGAACCCACGACCCCATATGGGGACCAGATCCTAAGTCTAGCGCCTTAACCACTCGGCCAACCTGACTTGTAAACAATTCCTGATCATATTCATAATGTAATTCAGTTTCATTGGTAAAGTTCAGAATTGAGCTAACTTTTTTCTCTTCTTTAAGAAAATTCAGAACCTCGTCTAAATTAACCTTAAAAATGAAATAAAGCTATGTCGACTGTGCATATTTTATTCAACATATTCGACAAAACGCTGGAGGGGTGTATTCCTGTCGACTTTTGGAGGATGTTTCCCCATTTTTCGATAATCAGGCAATTTTCTCAAGCTCTTTTCTCAAGTTCATAGCTTTTGACTGACAACACTAACATCAAAACTTAAACGGTCAGAAATATAGGCTGTTTCCAAAGATTTAGAATAAGAAAAAAATTGTCAAGTGTGGGACTCGAACCCACGACCCCATATGGGGACCAGATCTTGAGTCTAGCGCCTTAACCGCTCGGCCAACCTGACTTGTAAACAATTCCTGATCATATTCATATTGTAATTCAGTTTCTTTCTGTGTGTGTCGTCTCATAGTGTGTGTTGTCCCTGTGTGTTAGTCGTCTCTCTCTGTGTGTGTGTGTGTGTGCGCACGTTACCTCGTCTAATGTGAATTTCAACCATTCAGGCTGGTGGACTAAGACCCCTATTCTGAGCTAGTGAATTTCCACCATTCAGGCAGGTGGACTAAGACCCTAATTCTGAGCTAGTGAATTTCCACCATTCAGGTTGGTGGACTGAGACCCCAATATTGAGCTAGTGGATTTCCACCATTCGGGGGTGGTGGACTAAGACCCCAATTTCCCAACTCTTGCATTACAACGAATGAAATTCAAAATGTACTTTGAAAAATCAAGAATATTTAACTGTGACAAGTTAAACCACGACCAAACACTACTGAAATATTCCAACTCTTGCATTTCAAAGAAAGAAGTTCAAAATGAACTTTGAACAATAAAGAGAATGTATCTGTGACAAGGTAAACCATAACCAAACACTAGTGAAATATTCAAACTCTTGCATTTCAATGAAAGAAATTCAAAATGAACTTTGGAAAATCATTAAAATGTAACTTTGACAAGGTATACCATAACCAAACACTACTGAAATATTCCAACTCTTGCATTTCAAAGAAAGAAATTCAAAATGAACTTCTAAAAATCATGAAAATTTAACTTTGATAATGTATACAATAACCAGACACCACTGAAATATTCCAACTCTTTCATTTCAATGAAAGAAATTCAAAATGAACTTTGAAAAATGAAGGGACTGTAACTGTGACAAGGTAAACAACGACAAAAAACTACTGACATATTCCAACTCTTGAATTTCAAGGTAAGAAATTCAAAATGAACTTTGAAAAATCAAGAAAATGTAACTGTGACAAGGTGAACCGCAACCAAACACTAGTGAAATATTCCAACTCTTGCATTTCAAAGAAAGAAATTCAAAATCAACTTTGAAAAATCAAGAAAATGTAACTGTGATAAGGTATACCATAACCATACACGACTGAAATAGTCCAACTCTTGCATTTCAACGAAATAAATTCAAAATTAACTGTTAAAAATTAAGTGGATGTAACTGTGACAAGGTAAACCGCAACCAAACACTACTGAAATATTCCAACTCTTGCATTTCAATGAAAGAAATTCAAAATAAACTTTGAAAAAATCAGGAAACTGTAACTGTGACATTGTAAACCACAAACAAACACTACTGAAATATTCCAACTCTTTCATTTCAAAGAAATAAATTCAAAATTAAAATTGAAAAAAAAAAGAAAATGTAATTGTTACAAGTTAAACCACACCCAAACACTACTGAAATATTCCAACTCTTGCATTTCAACGAAAGAAATTCAAATGAACTTTGAAAAATGAAGGGTGTGTAACTGTGACATGGTAAACCACTACCAAACACTACTGAAATATTCCAACTCTTGCATTTCAATGAAATAAATTCGAAATGAGCTTTGAAAAATAAAGTAAATGTAACTGTGATATGGTAAACCTTAACCAAACACTACTGAAATAGTCCAACTCTTGCATTTCAACTAAAGAAATTCAAAATGAACTTTGAAAAATAAAGAAAATGTAACTGTGACAAGGTAAACCACGACCAAACACTACTGAAATATTCCAACTCTTGCATTTCAACGAAAGAAATTCAAAATGAACTTTGAAAAATTAAGGGAATGTAACTGTGACATGGTAAACTATAATAACACACTACTGAAATATTCCGACTCTTGCATTTCAACGAAAGAAATTCAAAATGAACTTTGAAAAATCAAGAAAATGTAACTGTGACATGGTAAACCACAACCAAACACTTCTGAAATATTCCAACTCTTGTATTTCAATGAAAGAAATTCAAAATGAACTTTTAAAATCATGAATATTTAACTGTGACAAGGTAACCCACAATCAAACACTACTGAAATATTAAAACTCTTGCATTTCAACGAAAGAAATTCAAATTAAATTTTAAAAATAAAGAAAATTTAACTGTGACACGGTAACCCACAAGCAAACACTACTGAAATATTTCAACTCTTGCATTTCAACGAAAGAAATTCAAAATGAACTTTGAAAAATCATGAAAATGTAACTCTGACAAGGTAAACCACAACCAAACACTACTGAAATATTCCAACTCTTGCATTTCAACGAATGAAATTCAAAAAGAACTTTGAAGAATCAAGAAAATGTAACTGTGACAAGGTAAACCACAACCAAACACTACTGAAATATTCCAACTCTTGCATTTCAACTAAATAAATTCAAAATGAACTTTGAAAAATAAAGAAAATGTAACTTTGACAAGGTAACCCACAACATCACACTACTGAAATATTCCAACTCTTGAAATACAATTAAAGAAATTCAAAATAACTTTGAAAAATAAAGAAAATGTAACTGTGACAAGGTAAACCACAACCAAACACTACTGAAATAGTACAACTCTTGCATTTCAATGAAAGAAATTCAAAATGAACTTTGAAAAATCAAGAAAATGTAACTGTGACATGGTAAACCACAATCTAACACTAGTGAAATATTCCAACTCTTGCATTTCAACGAAAGAAATACAAAATAAACTTTGAAAAATCATGACAATGTAACTGTGACATGGTAAACCACAACCAAACACTACTGAAATATTCCAACTCTTGCATTTAAACTAAATAAATTAAAATGAACTTTGAAAAATTATGGGACTTTAACTGTGACAAGGTAAACCACGACCAAACACTACTGAAATATTCCAACTCTTGCATTTCAATGAAAGAAATTCAAAAAGAACTTTTAAAAATCAAGATAATGTAACTGTGACAAGTTGAACAGCAACCAAACACTACTGAAATATTCCAACTCTTGCATTTCAACGAAAGAAATTCAAAATGAGCTTTGAAAAATTAAGTGAATGTAACTGTTACATGGTAAACCACAACCAAACACTAGTGAAATATTCCAACTCTTGAATTTCATAGAATGAAATTCAAAATGAAATTTGAAAAATTAAGTGAATGTAACTGTGACAAGGTAAACCGCAACCAAACACTACTGAAATATTCCAACTCTTGCATTTCAACGAAATAAATTCAAATTAACTTTGAAAAATCAAGAAAATGTAACTGTGACAAGGTAAACCACAACAAAACACTACTGAAATATTCCAACTCTTGCATTTCAACTAAAGAAATTCAAAATGAACTTTGAAAAATCAAGAAAATGTAACTGTGACAAGGTAAACCACGACAAAACACTACTGAAATATTCCAACTCTTGCATTTCAATGAAAGAAATTCAAAATGAACTATCAAAAATTAAGGGAATGTAACTGTGACATGGTAAACTACAACATCACACTAGTGAAATATTCCAACTCTTGCATTTCAACGAAAGAAATTCAAAATGAACTTTGAAAAATTAAGTTAATGTAACTGTGACATGGTAAACTACAACATCACACTACTGAAATACTCCAACTCGTGCATGACAACAGAAAAATCAAAATGAAATTTTAAAAATAAAGAAAATGTAACTGTGACATGGTAAACCTCAACCTCACACTACTGAAATATTCCAACTCTTTCATTTCAATTAAATAAATTCAAAATGAACTTAGAAAAATCAAGAAAATGTAACTGTGACAGGGTAAACTACAACATCACACTACTGAAATATTCCAACTCTTTCATTTCAACTAAAGAAATTCAAAATGAACTTTGAAAAATTAAGTGAATGTAACTGTGACATGTTGAACTACAACATCACAATACTGAAATATTCCAACTCTTGCATTTCAACAAAAAATTCAAAATGAACTTTTAAAAATCAAGAAAATGTAAATGTGACAAGGTGAACCGCAACCAAACACTACTGAAATATTCCAACTCTTGCATTTCAAAGAATGAAATTCAAAATGAACTTTGAAAAATCAAGAAAATGTAACTGTGACAAGGTAAACCGCAACCAAACACAAGTGAAATATTCCAACTCTTGCATTTCAACGAAAGAAATTCAAAATGGACTATCAAAAATCAAGGGAATGTAACTGTGACATGGTAAACTACAACATCACACTAGTGAAATATTCCAACTCTTGCATTTCAAAGAAATAAATACAAAATGAACTTTGAAAAATTAAGGGAATGTAACTTTGACATGGTAAACTACAACATCACACTACTGAAATATTCCATCTCTTTCATTTCAATAAAAAAATTCAAAATGAAATTTGAAAAATCAAGAAAATGTAACTGTGACAAGGTAAACCGCAACAAAACACTACTGAAATATTCCAACTCTTGCATTTCATCGAAAGAAATTCAAAATGTAATATGAAAAATTAAGGGAATGTAACTGTGACATGGTAAACCACGACCAAACACTACTGAAATATTCCAACTCTGGCATTTCAACTAAATAAATTCAAAATGAACTTTGAAAAAATTAAGTTAATGTAACTGTGACATTTTAAACTACAACATCACACTACTGAAATATTCCAACTCTTTCATTTCAAAGAAAGAAATTCAAAATGAACTTTGAAAAATCAAGAAAATGTAACTGTGACAAGGTAAACCACAACCAAACACTACTGAAATATTCCAACTCTTGCATTTCAATGAAAGAAATTCAAAATGAACTTTGAAAAATCAGACCTTTGGAGGGGGGAGGGGCTGGGGGGCAGGGGGTCGTTCTGTGTCTCAATGCACAAAAAAGTATAAAAATGATGAGGGAATGGGGGGGGGGGGGGGAGGAGGAGGTAGAAGGATGAGGGAGGAGGAGGAGGAAGGGGGTGGAGGAGGAGGAGGGAGGAGGAGGAGGAGGAGGAGGTGGGAGGAGGTGGGAGGAGGAGGAGGTGGGAGGAGGAGGTGGGAGGAGGAGGAGGAGGAGGTGGGAGGAGGAGGAGGGAGGAGGTGGGAGGAGGAGGAGGAGGAGGAGGGAGGATGAGGAGGAGGGAGGAGGAGGAGGTGGGAGGAGGAGGAGGAGGGGGCCGGGGGAGGGCCTTTGGGGCACAGGGAGGGCCTTTGGGGGTTCGGGGATGGCATTTGGGGGTCTGGGTGGGTCTTTGGGGGGCACCGGTGGTCCTTTGGGAACCCGAGGGACCTTTGAGGACCGGGGGAGGGCCTCTGGGGTCCGGGGGGGCCCTATGGGGGTCCGGGGGGCCCTTTGAGGACCAGGGGAGGGCCTTTGCGGGTCTGAGGAGGGCGTTTGGGGGGGCGGGGGCTCGTTGGGAGCTTGGGGGATCTGTGAGTCCCGAGGACGTCCTTCGGGGTGGTGGGGGGGGCTCGGAACCCTTTGGGGTTGGGGTAGAGGACCTCACAACACTGTTCAAATGGAACTTGTGTATTATAACGACCACAGAGTTTCACCCTCAAATTCTCTTCTAAAACCTTTCCTAAAATCTTCTTTCAAAATGTCTCTAACTGTTTCGCCGAAATAATCCCATAAAATGGATAAAACCGTTTCGCCCAAATAATCCCTAAACGTAATTTCAGCGTGTTCCTTTTGTATGGCATCTATGCGCTAACGCATTTCAAATTTCTAGGAAACCCTTTCCTACGTTAATCTCTTCACCTCATAAATGTTCCTAGCTAAACTTTTAGGGTTTCGTTAGAATATCAATTTATCTCTCCGACTTAAAGCTCCGTGAAGCCGTATTTAAAAATAGAATTTCTATCTCTTTAGACTCCCGCATAATTCCAAGATAACAAGTGATGTCAATTATAATTCCTGACACTAAAGATCAATGAAGCCCTATTTGAAATAGAATATTAATTTTTCTCTCTGAACTAAAGAACGTTTATCCCTCAGACCTAAGATTAAAGAAGCCTTAATGTTTCTTAATTCTCCCCTTCGTGAATCAATAATTTCCCCTAGCGATTATGTAAATCAAGTTCACAGGTGCTACTCGTGACAGGCCTAAAGATTAAAGAAACCTTAATGTTTCTTAATTCCCCCTTCGTGAATCAATAATTTCCCCTAGCGATTATGTAAATCAAGTTCACAGGTGCTATTTCTCAGGTTAAGATAACCAAACAACACTGAAGCCATTTTTGTTTATTTATTCCACCCTTCCTCAGACCTAAGATTAAAGAAGCCTTAATGTTTCCTAATTCCCTCTTCGTGAATCAATAATGTCCCCTAGCGATTATGTAAATCAAGTTCACAGGTGCTACTCGTGACTACACCACGTGGTTTATGGTTTTACAAGTGAGAATGAAAAAACAGGGGAAATTCGCACTTGAAAAACCATGAATTTTGTAACATTTATTTAATTGTCACTTGAAAAACCATGAATTTTGTCACATTTATTTAATTATCTCTTGAAAAACCATGAATTTTGTCACATTTATTTAATCCTCTCTTCTAAAACCATGAATTTTTTCACATTTTTGTCTTTTTTTATTGTTTTTCACGTGATAATTACATAAATGTGACAAAATTTTTGGTTTTTCAAGTGAGAATTACATAAATGTGACAAAATTCATGGTTTTTCAAGTGAGAATTTCAACTGTTTTTTCATTCTCACTGAGAAAAACCATAAACCACGTGGTTCTCGTGCTAATATATGGTGTTAAAAAAGTTGTAGGTGGCAGCAGGGGTGAGGGACACGAGTATAAGACCCCTCTCTACTATTGTTTTGAAGATGTCTCAAGCAACAAGCAGAAGAAGGGAGAGAACCTGCCACATGTACCGTATGTACAGACCTGTATTTAGTTACCCTTAAATTGAGGGAGATAGGTGAGAAAACAGGTACGCTTCTCCTTGCTCCTGGACAAGCCTGATTTATCATTTACCTGTGTGCTTCCTGACGAACTTGCGTGTTATATTGACTATGATTATTGACTGAGCGTTGCGTTACCTATTCTGAGAAGATACTAGAAACATGGCTAGTTCTATTTATCTCTGTCCGGTACTGAACTTTTTGCAGCGGTCCAATAAGGATGCAGTGATAAAAGTGGGTGCTCAATTTTTCACAAAAGATACAATTAAGCAGGAAACTGATACCTGCAAAGTTGCACTAACAGTTGACATACTTGAGAAGAGAAAAGGATCACATAGCGTCTTTGTTTTTGTCGAACTTTTTCTAGCTGCATTGTGGAATCAAAGAGCGGAATGAACATTTGCCACTGTTTGTGATCGTTGATCCATCGGACGTTCCTGTTTTTCCAACTGACCCCCTACAATAGTGGCCTCACAGCTCATTGAATACGTCCGAATACTAAATTTCCTGGTTAAAAAACACGAAATGTCTATGTAGTGTCCAAGCCCGATTATTTGGCCATTGGTGCTAGCTCACCAATCCCCCTCTGTTCCTGTGGTGCTTTCAAATATTATTGACAATATAAATAAGTACAATACTACAAATCAGCGTTATTTTGTCAAGAAATTTGGCTGTGCCGATAAGGTGAAATACATTACGAGTCGCCAAAAAAGAACGGTAGTCAACACGATTGAGGAAGATTCTGCAGCTGTGTCTACGGCAGCAATACCTAGCAGCATGCAAATTTGTGTTACGATTATAAGAACCGAGTATGCAGGAATTATTAGGACGGCACTGATTTTGATGTTTCTCAAATCTATATGCTTGTTGAAAGTGTCATTTCTGCAACATGCTTCTTAAGTTCAAGAGTTGTGCAGCTGAAATGTAAGACAAAGGACGACCTTTATCAGGTATTGCAGTTTGAAGTGAAGATTAAATACTATTTGTTTCGTGTCACCTAACCGATCGAAAAATCCAAGCAGTGTCTCATTTGCCAGGGATTAACACATTTCGATTGGAAGTATTCAAACCCGACCACGTGTAGTAGATGCTCGGGCAATCATAGCGGTATTGACCAAGTGTGCTTTTTACCTTCGGTCAGCAAATATCGCATCTGGCAGAACGTCAGGTGGTCTAGCCATTGCGGTAAATACAAAGTTTACCCCTTCTTTGTTAGATTTGAGTGAAATTTATAGTGCTGTTGAGCTAGGATGTTTTGTATTGTTGTGGATTTATATGTCGACTAATTATCGTAACCACATTTTTGCATCAGCTTGCAGGATAATATAAAAAATTATCCATAAAATTCAAGCTACTAACAGGTGGTTCGTAATTTGCTTAAGTACTAAAAAAAAAAAAAAAAAAAAAAAAAAAAAAGACAGTGGATTGTCAGCTTAATATACATATACTGATATTTTTTCCTTAAAGTTTTAATAACTTTTTATTTATTAAACTAATAAAGTGTACATTATGCTCTGGTCTTGAAAAAGCAATGGGGGGTTGTCAGCCCTACTAATGTTAATTTTCACTCGTTTTGGGTTTGACTCAGCTTTTCTTTGTAATTTCTGTTCGTTTTTAGTTTCATTTATTTATTGATAGTGATTTGTGGTATTTTTACGCTTGGAAGGTTACTTGACTTTATTTTTGCTCATTTCTGGCTTTCGAAATCTTTACTTTTCATTGAAGGACTTGTTTTGTGGAAAAATTTCTTAAATTAATTTCTGTTCCTTTTTTTAATGACAGTCTTTTCATGGGAAAAAATAACATCATATATCTTTTCGTTTTTTTTTGTATAAGAATCCATAGTTTGGCTTGCTATTTGTATGTTGAAGAAACTTTTTCAACAATTTTTAATCCATACATAAATAGTATTGTTTAGCTTAAGTTTATACCTCCTCAAGTTGACTTGAAAAAGTAAACTTAAAATCATTTCCAAAAAACTCTATCTGTGCTCTTTGACAACCTGGATGCACTTAAATTCTTTTGATTTATATATTGTAAAAGCAGAAGTAGTAATAGTAGTAGCCCCAAAAATTTCAAATTAATACCCCCAGTCGTTCTCGATATATTGTTGAGGTTTTTTTATTGGCAATCGTACACGCAGTGCCTTTTGATTTAGTTTTAAAGCATAACAGACCAAATGCATAATTGTTGGGGGTTGACATATCCACTATCCCTCGAAACATAGCTGCTAGACTGTTCTACTATTTTGAACAAAATGGTTGTCTCAACGTTTTGATTGGAAACTGAAAAACGTGTTTGGAAAATGAACGGGCTTAGGAGAAGGGCTGCTTCCCTCCAGTCTCATTTTACTCTTAAGAGGGGCACTTGGACTTTTTATTCCTAATCGAATTAGTTACTTTAAAATTTTGAATGATACTTTTAGCTTTCGTAGAGCGGGGATACCAACGATACTGCTAATATGTCATTTTACATACCTACATGCACATAATTTTTTTGTTTAATTAAAACTTCCCCAAAACGTTCCCGAACTCTCACCTCAATACCCTTAGCGTCAGTAGTTACAGTAACTGTAGTGGTGGTATTAATAGTATATGTATTGCCCTTAGGTCATTTGAACGTCATTCTCATTAAGTCCTGGAATTTTAAACTTAATACAATTAGCCATTGCTGTGTCATTGGTGATATATCCTTTTGATAACCTGTATATTTATGTACTTTTGTGATATTCATCTTAATGATCTTAGCCTTACAAGTAGTTGCAATAGAGGTAGCAGTTGAAGTAGCAAGTAGTAGCAGTAAATGTAGCAGCGGTAGTAACATGCACATATTGCCTTTTAGCATTTAACACATATTGCCCTTTAAGCATTTTCCGAAAGTTCCAACTTTAACTCAAATCCATTCTTGAATACACTCTTTTGACAATGTGAATGCACACAGTGTCTTTTGATTTAGTTCCCCTCTATATTTGTAATGTAGTACTGTGGTTGTATTAGTAGTAGCGGACGCAGTAGTACTGGTGAAATTAGTAGTAGTAGTAGTAGCGCACAAATATTACCTCTTCGGTAAATTGATCATCTCCCTTTCCAATTCCTGAAAGTTCCAAAGTAATATACGTAATCATTCCTGAGTTACGCCCTTTTGACAGCCCGTATACACATAGCGTGTTTTGATTTAGTTCAACACTCCTCTTAACCTTCTCTGAAAGGCTCAGCTGATTGTCCTTTGTCTTTTTGGAAAGTAAAGACCAAACATACATACCTTTCTCAATAGTATGTACTATATGTAAACAGTGAACGAATTGCCTAACTTAAAGGCCTTGTTCTGGGGACTGTGTAGGGATTTACGTCCCCAAAGGTTTTATTATAGGATCTTTCAGCAATGCGGAATAAAGTAGAAGTCTAAAAATTTTGATTGGATGTTTTTTTTTTGGAAAATGATGGTCGTGGAAAGGGGGTTGGTTGCCCTCAGTTCACTTTTGACTCTTAAAAGAGCACTATAACTTCCAATTTCCGATCAAATGAGCCCTATCAGAAGTTAATATGACCACTCATCCCATAAAAACCTTATATGCCTTCGGGGCATAGCTTACGTCCCTTGCCTCTAGGTTCTGAGGGGCTATTTCAACACCGAAGGCCATTTTATATGATCTTTAGACTATTTTGAACAAAATATCTATCTCAAGGTTTCGATCGGGTGCATCTGGGGAAAAAAAAACGCGGGGTGGGGCTAGTTGGCCTCCTATCACTTTTTACTCCTAAAGAACACTAGGAGTTCTGATTTCCAATTGAAAGAGACATGGACGAAGCTTTTACAACCACCCTTTCCATAAAAACCTTAAATGTTAACAAGGGCAACTAATGTAACTTATAGTCCTTGCCCTGAGGTACATGGCCGTGGGGGGATATCATCCCCAAAGACATATTTACTGGATCTTTCAAATGTGCTTAACAGAATGGCTATCTCAAAATTTTGATTATATGTGTTTTGGGATGGGTGAGGGGGGAAGGGGACTGGTTGCCCTCCAACCGCTTTCGACTATTAAAAAAGGCACTAGAACTTTCAATTTCCAATTCAATGAGCCCTTTCCGAAGCTTATTTGACCAATCTTTTCATAAGAACCTTATATGCCCGAGGGAGTAACTTACAACCCTTGCATTGAGGGCTCTGGGGAGTTTTAATCTTCAAAGACTTAATAACTGGACCTTTCAACTACGCCGAATAAAATAGTTATCTCAAGATTTTGATTGTATGTATTTGGGGAAATGATGGACGTGGGGTGAGGGCTGGTTGCCCACCAATCACTCTCGACTATTAGAAATGGCAATAGAACTTACAATTTCCAATCGAATAAGCCCTTTTTGAAGTTCCTATGACAACTCCTTCTGTACGAAGTGCCCTGGTCTAAAAAAAACAAGAAAAAAATACATTGTGCCCACACCGCTCTGTACTTTGGCAGCGCAGCTGCACTGCCTATGAATCTTTGGACTATATTTTGAACAAATGGCTATCTCAAAATTTCTATCAGATGCATTACGGGAAAATATGACGTGTTTCTGATTACTAATCCAATGAGCCCCCTCGCTGGTTTATACGACCATTCTTTGTATAAAAACCTAATATGCCCCCCCCCCAGAAAGAGAAGGTCTAGTCGAATACTAATTTATCACTCAATCACAACCGCCTCACAACGAAATTAATCAGCACAATTAACAATTCTATCGATTTCTTTCGCCCCGCTGTGTATCCAGTAAAAATTACAATATTCACTGGAATGCATCATATCCAAACCTATTTCTCCCAGCCTCTGTGTGGTTTTGTGCGGTGAAAATTACAAAGTAATTTAAAATATGTCAGTAAAATCTGTAAAATACTTAAATTACGTAAAATACCAATTTTACGGGGGTTCGTAAAATTACGGTAAAATATCCAATTTTATCATCTACAACACTATGGATGGGTCTCCTACTTGGCTGGTCAGAATTTAACATATGCTCCACATGACACCTTTCACTCATTTCTGACCCATCAACAAAATGCGGAAATGCTCTTTATATGTAATTTATTAAGTTCACGAATTTTTTTTCAGTACATGTTGGATAGGGACGAGTTCTTCTGTCCAATATGCGAATTTATTATTTATTATAGGGAGTGTCCAAGTTCATACAGGGTTCTGTGAGAACCTGGGGTCAGTAGACCCATTCCGAGCTGGGAATTTCTTGAATATTTGCAAACCCTTTTGCAAGGTATGTAAACATGGATGCATTTCTTAGCCAGTTGTGCAATGCCTGTGAGCTACTCGTTTCAATTTTTGAAAAGTAATTCATTAGGAGGAACTTTGTTCTGTCTGTTATTGTTGATAGTCCACTATCTTTATATAGAAGAAAGTAATTGTGGGTTCCCTGAGACCCACATGAGGCAAATATGATTATGTCATCTTATATAGTTTCAACTTTCTGCAGTTGGGCCTTTAAACAAGCACCATGCACAATGAGCCCGTAATCAATTTGGGGTCTCATCTGACACTTATAAAATTGAAATAATGTTTTCTCACTACACCCCCAAGGTGTAGATAATACTCTTTTTATCATTTTAATTTTCCTATAGCATTTATTTATTGCTGTTTTAAAGTGAAGGTGGAAAGTTTTTGGTCAAGCACAAGGCCTGGGTAATTTATGTGGTTGTCCTCAGTAACTATGGTTTCATTTAGTATGAGTTTTGCACGAGCCGTGTTACAGTTATTGTGGAATTAAATGATAGTAATCTTTGTATGCACAATGAGCAAACACACTTTTTGGGAAAATGACTCAAAAAAGAAAAGGGAAAACTTTGACTGTGCAATCTCAAAAGTGTTGCTCGTTGTCCACAAGACCAAGACATCAGCATATTATATGTTAGCATGAAAGAGGTTCATCTTCCAGAGCAATTGAGAGAATAAAAGGGAGCTCAGGACTGTACTCTGTGGAAGGCCTTTGGTTACTGGCATTTTTGAAGAAGAGGCTGTACCAACCTGAACAATAAGGTATTCAATTCATTCCATTTGTATAGGAAATTTTCTTCTTCTTATTTTGTTATTTAGAGGTGCTAATGCATAACCTCTAAGCAATTCCAGGCGGTCTACCAGTCAAGATCGAAGCCAGGGTCCCGTATTACCAATCAGAGATCAATTAAACTGTGCTGCCACAAGTAAAAGAGAAAAAATTACCACCGCTGAGTAGGTTGAACTTAGATCTTCCGTGTCCAAAAAGAGCCTTATTACTACTATTCTATGGTGACTATACAGAAAATTCATTTAAGTTTCAACTTCTATTTACTGACCCCCTTACTACCTGAAGAGCTATCCTTGCTCAATGTGTAGAAGATGTTTTCTTTTACATACAGTGGTAGGCCGGCTGGAACGCGATAAAAGTAAAATATACTAAGCGTCAAAGTAAATAAGGTGGTTGTGATGTTAGAGATAAATTACAGAACATCACGAATATGATTTTTGAAAAAAACAATGAAGTACCTACTGTTTTTAGGAAAACTTGAACAAGAAAGGAGAAACCCTTTCACAAGAAAACTCTTTATAAAGAAAAAGCCCTTTACGAGAAAGGTGATAATGGTGAGTGTGATAATTATAGAGGCATTAGCTTGACTTCTGTAGGAAGTAATTTGCTAAGCATGATTATACTTATTAGGCTAAGAGATGCTGTAGATAGTCTTAAGAGAAGAACAGTTTGATTTTACAGAATACGTCAACCAAATTTTCACTATTAGATAAATAATTGAGAAGTGTCTGAACCATCAGGCCGCTTAAATCTTCAATTATAGATTAGGAACATGAAATTAATTGAGCTGATAGATAAACTTTAGTAAAGGTCTATCCTTCTATCACAAACCAGATGATTGCATTAAAGTGAATTAGTGTTATGTACGATAACAATGTTACTGCAGTTAAGAGAGGGGGTGAGTTTAGTAGCTGGTTTAGTTTTGAATCAGAAGTTAAGCAGGGTTGTATCGTCTCCTTATTTATATGGATTGTTTAATGGATTTTTTTTTTCCAAGGAACATGGCAAAGGCTATGAGAGAGTATGGAATCAAATAGGAAGGTAAATTTCTTAGACCTAGATTATACAAATGATTTGAGTGCCATAGATAAAAATGTCTGGGAAATTAATGTATCTTTGGATGTTCTGAGAGTTCAAGGTGAGAATTTTGAGAGTTTGGATTGGTCTCGAAAATTTATATTAAGAAGACTGAGTCACTTGAATTAGGAATAAATGAAGGTGAAGAAGTGGTGTTGGGTTGCGATCAGGAGGATAGCTTTACTTACATAGATAATATTATTAGTATAGATGGTAGATTTCAGAGTGTTTATTCACAGTTGAAAGAAGTTTCTAAGAATAAGAAGATAAGTCTGCTGATTAAAATTGGAATATTTGAAGCTACACTGTAAAAGATTATTTATTGTCCTGTGTCTACAGTAAATTGTTAGTTTTGCGTAATACTACCAATATAGAGAAATATTATGTCAGTAGATTCCCGCTAATTTTATATATAGTTAATTCACAGGCTTAGGAGCAATAACTTCTATTCGTTTTAAATTTCAATTCCGCTCTTTACTTTCTTCAGAAAACCCGTTTTTTTTGTTAATTGCCAAACAATACAGACAAGTAAAACTTTCCTATCAATTAATTTTCAATTGCTTCCAAAAATTTATATTATTATTGCGAAAAACCATGCTTTCAAACACAACTTAGTTAAAACATTGTAAGAGAAGAACACATTACTCTTATGAAAACGGCACATTAATTAATATATACACTAATGAGACTCAACCAGGCAGTAAAAAACAGAGGTTCTCAAATCATTAAATCTGATAAAAAAGAAAAAAAATACTTGAAGCCATCTGATCACTTCATACCTTATGAGATATCCTAAGGTATTGATTTTACTAGTGTTTTTGAAAGAAATAGAACCTGGGGATATAAATTATTTTTTTTTATATAAACCCAGATATAAAGTAGTTTAAATAGAATGTAAATTAATGTAGGTATGCATGCTCTGGGGACCACTAACAACTCATGAGCTGGATTTTTTTTTTTAGCGTTGCTTAATGGGCTATCAATGTAACCTGAATCAAAATTTTGAGTTGGTGATGGAAAATGAAAAAAAAAAAAATTAATAAATCTTAGAATTAAAACTTGGGTCTTATTGGCGCTCATAAAAAATTTAAATTACTTAAATACGGATGAAGTTGAATTGGCTAGCTATAGCACACAGTTGTAAGTTCTAAAAAAAGAAAATTATATACAGCCTTAGGAACTGAGCAAACTTTCAAAAACTTTGGTTGTTATGTTCAAAATTTCGTAGTAAATTCTTATTACCCTTAGGTGAAGGGTACCCCATACCATTTTTCAGTAAATGTTTGTACGAGCTCATGTAAAATCTAGGAAAGACTTTATCTTTTTTTAAACTGAAAATTCCTCTTCAACTTACAAATTTCAAAAACCTGTTTTTGATTTAAGAAACCGAAAAACATTTCTTTTCACGAAAATCTAGTTTTGCTGTTCTCTGGAATTATGAAAATTTAGAATATGACCCCTAGTTTTAAGCATGAAAGTATGAAGACAGTTTAGGAATTTTCGAAGACCCAACTGCCTTTCCATGACGATAAATAACAGGGATCAATCTTTTTATAAGACAATGAAAAAACAATAAAAAAAATACTGGATATTTCTAAGTCACTGGGTAACTAATATTAGGCCACTGTATATGTCATTGAAACATCCAGTATTTTTAAATTGTTTTCGAACTGTCTAATAAAAAGATTTATCCCTATTTGAACTGTTATTTATGAAGACAGTCATATTTATGCCTCCAAATAACATACCCTAGATTGATTACTGGTCCTACACGAGATAGTTCGTAAAATAAACTGAAGTGTAACTATAATTTGAAAAAAAGAGAACGGTAGATGATCAATTTCAAAGTGTTCATTTTTAAAAGAGCCTAATCTATATTAGTTATTTTAAATTAGAATACACCTCTATGTTAAAATACTTTTTAACCTCTTAAATCAAATGATATTTTATGCACTAAGTCAATGGTTCTCAAACTTATTTATAAACACACTATACCCCTTTTTACCCACAAAAAATTTTAGGTACCCTTTCTCAGTTACCGGTACTAAGTAAACTATAGCTAAAATATAATTAGAATTACAGGTTCTAGAGCTAAAGGGTTGTTTTGTTTTTTTTTGTTGGCCGGCCGCGTACCCCCAAAAAATTTTTGCTTACGCCCAAGGGGTACGGGTATCACAGTTTGGGAACCACTGTACTAAGTCATGCGGGTAAGCAAACCATTTTGTTTCCATTGACAATTATTATAAATCAATAATGGAGCACAACAACCTTACGGTACATTTGGTACACTATGGTACATTTAGATGCCATGACTTTTAGCCAAAACTTCAACCAGCCTGTTAGAAGCACCTAAGAACACAGAAATGGATAAGGAGCAATCACAAACCTTATTAACAAAACCTACATGATATGCAAAAAACATGTTTATACAGTCATAAAACAACACGAAACAAACCCTAGGCATTACAACACAATTTGACATTAAGAAGTCAACTATAGTTTGGAGAGATGCAACTTATCTAAATTAAGCAGCCACTTAAATTCATATACAAATGGAAAAAGGGGAATAATTCAGGAACATAGCCACAATTCAATTTTAGAGGGACCAAGGGACTTGGTATTTCACATTCCAGAGAAAAACCTCTGTATGATCAGTAGAGCATTAGCTAAAACTACATGTTTGCAAATATAGGAATAAACAAATTTAAAGCCGAACTGATAGACCACGACTAAGAAAAGAGCAAGTAATTTTTAGCGAAAAACTTGTCTATGGAAAGTGAAAAAGAGAAGAAAAGGGAGGGTTGAAATAAAATACATTTTTAAAACCTGTGAAAAGGCAGGGATTTTAATATCTTTAGTGTTTAATATTTCAGTTTTCAGTCTTTTTTTGCTTCTCTTCTTGTTAGCTTTCCTACTTAATTCGGTGCCAAAAACACCTTATTTAATGAGGATTTAAAATATTCATGATTATTTCATTATCCTATTTTTTTTATTTATTTCGTAAAATCTTTTTTTTTTCAATCTTCTCTTTTCTTCTCTTTGTAACTGGCTTTAGACCTGTTTTTTTTTTTTTATACTAATTTTTCTACTAATGCAGGAGTCTATCATAAAATAATCAACATAGGGATAGGCCAATGTGTAATCTGAGCAATTCTGGAAAAAGATCTTTCATAGTTAGTGAGTAAAGTGGGTGAACCATTTTGCAGAAGTTCGTAATAAGGAAATTGTTTGGGAGATGGAGAGGAAAAAGACTTATACATGGAGAGAGAACAGGTTCTTACATTAAAAATTATGGGAAATCTGGGGAGTACTTGTTAAAATCACAAGCTTTCTGCGAGAGGAAGGGGTCCACAGACAGGAGTAAGTAACCTTGTGTATCACCAAAGCACAAGATCAGGTAGCAGTTTCGAAACCAGTCAAAGCATGGTATGTTCTTTAACGAATTATTTTTTCGGGCATACTTCTCAAAGGAAACATAAAAAACTTGAATATTATTTTTTTCATTTATCTAAGATTCAGTATTAAAGCAACCTAAGCTATTTTTGTTCATTGTTTTCAACACAAAAATAGAGGGAATCTAAAATTGTATGGTGAATGCATGAGGTAGACCAGAAATGGACAAACTGTTTCTTCAGAGTGCCACATTGCTGAAGGGGCAACGCCTTTTTTTTAAAGAACGAAGAATTAATTAATTGAACATAAAAGACCACCTACTAATAAAACATTTCTGAACTTTTTTATTAAAAATTTTCAAATATCTTCATTACATATACTAAAATGGGTATAAATTTTCGGCAGTTCATATTATTGACTTAGGAATAAAGTGAACATACCCCTCGACGCCTTTTTTATGCTCTTTACGAATATAATAATCGCTTCAATCAGAAATTCAAATTTACCCACCCCTACCCCCATAATGTGCAAATATATACCCTGAGTTGTAATCACACAAAGAAGTGATCAACATTAGTTAAGTTATTGAAAAGTGGTTAAAAAAATATAATTAGTTTATAAATAAGTTGTTAAAGAGTAACATATTCCCAAAATACTTATTTATAACAATTCAAACCTCATTTATTAGGCGACCCTAATATAAAACCTTTTCCTACGGTTTCAAGTTTTTCAATTGCCGTCGACAAAAATAGCGCTGAATTTTGCGATACAATACTTTGCCGTCGAAAATTCAGGGTATATTCCAATTCAAGGGTATATATTTGAAAATTAGGGGGGGGGGGGTGGGAAAATTAGAATTTCCGATAGAAGCGATTATTATATTCGTAAAGAGCATAAAAAAAGGCATCGAGTGGTATGTTCATTTTATTCCTAAGTCAATAATATGAACTACCAAAAATTTACCCTAAAATGCGATTTGCAACAAAATTTCAGTTGTCTCCATCATTAGAAGAACAGTACTTAAAATTCAATTTTTCATCTGGCCTGGCCCCCAGGAAAACTCAATATTCTTGTAACTTCCAATAATAAAAAAAAAATCACATACAAGTCGACAATTTTTGGCTTGTTTGCCATATTTTTCACCAGAATTCATTGTTATTTTACCGCCAACAATGATTTACTTCTAAACTATAATGAAAAAAAAACATTCAATATAAAACTAATCCCAAGCTATTCCTTATTTCTGCTTCCGGTTGATCGGAAATGCAGTTACGAGGGAAACACCCGAAAACTATTTGAAATATACTGGGAAATATAATCCAATAAAACAAGAAGATGTACGTAAGATTGCCACATGCTACAGATGTTTGTAAGTTGGCCCCATAATGTGCACTGGCGGACCCACATGTAGCTAGCGAATCTAGTTTACCGTGTCCAAAACCCGAATACAGTTCAAGCATTGACTAAGGTATGGCAGCTGTTTCTGTAATTCTTTGAAAATAACGTAAGAGTGAACCAATATTTTCTGGATTTGGCTGCTTTAATAATAAACCATTTAATCAAGATCCCTGACTGAGGAAGGGGGGGGGGACTACTAGAGCCCCCTTCTATGGCTAAACCATATCCCAAAATATCAGTAAAGGATCAGGAGACAGGTTGCATAACAAATAATAATAATTTTAGCCTATTATGAAAATAACATCTCATCTGGTGATAACTTTTCAAAAGATTTTGCAATTACTTTTGAGCGATGAACTTTCTGAGCGCTAAAGTAGCAGAAAATACAGAAAAAAAAGAAGAACAGGAAAAAATAGTGAAAAAAATCCAACGCTAGCAAACTAGAGGGAAGTAGAAACTTGTTGATTATTTTTCATCAAGATGCCAAATGTGATAATACCAAATGTTAGAGAAGATATGGGAAATATGAAAATTTCGGATTAAATTTGCTTACACTTACTACCAATTTTGAGGGGGAAATTAGGGGACAACCCTACAACCCTAGGCCGAGATGAGATTCAGAAAAACAACTTCGGAAGTATCTTTTGAGAACTTCTTGCGAAACGATTAAGACATAAGCTTTAAGTAGGATGAGATACAGAAGAAGTGTTCATCGATGTCTCGGATGTGGCATTTTAACGTTGTATTAGTAGCATTCGGCTAACTCTTGAACCAAAAAGGCCTCAGTTAAACTAGTATTTAAGACTTTATATATATCATGTTCAAGTCTATATACCGCGTTTGCAGTTCTTGTGTTTAATAACATTCAAATTATTCTATTTTACAAACCCAAGAGCAGCATTGCCAATGGATGAATTGCTACCATGAAAATGCTGGGTTTACACCAACGGAAACCAAAAATAATTAATAGTACGTTCTTGACATAAAAAATGAACAACCATTGTCAGCTATTTAATAGAAAAAAGTGTATAGCTAAAATGTCATTTATCTCGTTTTACCATGTTTATCTTATTTTTCTTTAGTTTTTTTTTTTATCTTTGAGCCTAAACAGCGATAAAATTAGCCAAATAAGTTATACTTTCCGAATAACATGGCTATGTTTTCTATATTCTAATAATAACATTTGTAAGCCGTGAGAGCCAATCTTTATATTTGTTTTTACTAATTTGGATTGACGAAGAAGTTGGTTGATAATAAATTCTCCCTACTTTTCAGTGCTATTTCAATTTAAATCTCAACCTTATTTCTTTCTTCATTTGTATGATAGTTTCTTCCTGAATTCGTTCCATTCCTATTTTAAACTTCTGCTTATGGATTTTAGGAGTCTCGAAAAAAGTTGGAATCCTCTCAGAAAGCAGGCAAATTTTTTAGACCGACTTTTAATACAACGATTGAGCTCGTTTTTCTTGTAAAAAAAAAAACCCATAAAAAAACAGCAGAAAAAAAAACTAAAAAATAAAATCCGTGTTGTTTCTTTGTATTTATGTTGTTGCAATGGAAAGGCTTTGTCACCATAACAAATATCTTTGCCAAGATAATACTATTAAAATATTTTTGAACTCCTAACCCAATGATTATATGTAATAATATGGCAAGTGGTAGTGGAAATTCTCAAGTCCCTTCTGCCATCTACCATCGCAATTCAAAACTAAATTAAGGATAGAATACACAAAAAAATATTCACTGGGAGGTGGTGTCCTACAAAGTCAAAGGTAAAAAGACATAGAGAAAATAAGGATACAATTACATTTTTTTTTCAGATTCAAAACGAATCAAGTCCCCAAAAATTCTAGTCCAATTAGCCTTCGGTCTTATTTCCCAATTCTAAGGCCTTTGTTATATTCGCACTGCCTATTTTTGAGCTATATAAAGTTTAAAACAAGAAAGCTTAAACACAAAAAAAAGAATTGTCCTTACAACATATTGGTGGTTGGTTTATGGATCTACCTATTATCAATTAAAACTTGAAAAAAGAAGAAATAAGGAAAAACTACGCACTGAGAGGAAAGAAAAGACTTGACCCGTCACTGGTTCATATCGCACACTTTGGCACAGGCTTCATAGCAACTTAAAAATTAAATCTAATGAAAAGTCATTCAATTTAAAATGTTTGAGCCAGGATCCTTTAATAGACCCAAGAAACAGAAACCCATTGTTGAGATGTCGCTAGTTTTTCAAAAGTCGATTCAATTGATCTTATTGTCTCTTCGATTTCTTCGTTGACAACAGTTAGGTCAAAATGATGTCCGTATGTGGATTTAAGAGCATCACTCTCTTTTATTAGTCGCTCTAAACTCCCATCAAACTGAAAATAAATGAGAAATAAGTATAAGAGTAAAAATTACAGTAATAATGGTAAAAATAATTGGTTTATTTATTTGGTAATATGTAATATTACGATTATTTGGTAATTTATTTGGTAATTGGTAATAATTATT
The DNA here is from genome assembly GCF_049724085.1 of Artemia sp. Qi Xiang Cuo. Classification (NCBI taxonomy): domain Eukaryota; kingdom Metazoa; phylum Arthropoda; class Branchiopoda; order Anostraca; family Artemiidae; genus Artemia; species Artemia sp. Qi Xiang Cuo. The sequence continues at coordinate 30,493,220 of NC_142811.1, forward strand.
TGGTTTATTTACATCCTCTATGCAGAATACAAACAAAGGAGTACGACAGAAAAAAGGAAACTAATAACTGTAGATGTGTGTGTGTCTGTTAAGACATACACAAAAAACTAACACTAAACTCACGACAGGTCACATCAGCGAAAGAGAATTCAAGGGAAAATCAAGTACTGAGTTGGATCAAACTTCTAATCTAGCAACTAAAGCCCCTAATTTGTCACAAACTTCAAAAACTCCGTAAAGTTTGAAATGTACTTAATTCCAATCAAGACGGGAATACAAGGCAATTATTCATAAAACGTAAAAAACGGCGAAAACTTTTTTTTCCGTTCACGTGTCAACAGAAATCCACAAACAAGAGAAGATAATTTTTAGCCCCCCTCAATTCCAGCCACCGTTTTATTTTAAGCAAGGGGTAGCTTTTGTTTTAATTAACCAATCTGTCATATCCTAATGTATAAAGGAAAATCCAGCGAATTTAATAGAAAACATAATAAAATAAAAAGCAAAATCCTTATAAACTTGTTTTTTGGGGAGGGGCAGCAGCTGTCACTCAGAAGGCGTTATATTACACTATAGAATTGCAGATGAGAGGGGGCAACTGGATATTGTCAATCAGATTACTTGACTGTTATTAGAAACAAGCTGTTGGTACAAAGAAGGTTCTTTTAAACATCCGAGATACCACAAACTTTTATATCAAGAGCGTCCTTTATCAACTATATTTGTCAAAAGAGGAAAGAAATTAAATGAATAGATAGAACTGGCTGTTTTGAGGTAACGAGTTGCTAATCCAAGTTTCATAAACAAAATTCTACATAACGCCTTTCGAATTACCGCAACTGACGGGTTCATTGGCTCCAATTCGTGGCCAAGCGCAGGCACCTGTATCAACTACCATACATAGACATTGATCGTCATTGCATCTATTTCATTTAGAAGTATAATGTTACAACTGATATTTTTATGTATTCTATATGATTTAATCCTAACTAAGGCGCTTCTTTTGCTTTAAAAGAGAGAGACGGAGAGTAATTTTAGCACCATTTTTGTAAATAATTTCTGAGACCACACTAGCTAATCATGATAAAACATAAAATCGCGAAGAAAAACAGTTACCCTTTCACCGTTACTTAGAAAGGGTCGTCCATTTTTAGTTTGGTGTTTTTATTTCAAGGTTTGGTTTTTATATTTTTATCAGGTTTATTCTGCACTGAGGACGGTCAAGCAGAGGTCTTGACCGAAATATTTGCATAGTTTTCGGTTTTTTTCACTGGCTGTTAATTGTCCTCGTTTTTCTTTGCGATTTTATATTTTAATATTCTTGTCCTTCTAATCATACATTTTCCATCGCCAATGACTACATCATCTTTGTCAATCGTCTTATATTTTTGTTCAGTCAACCCAAGCGAAAGCAAATATCAAAACTGATATTGCACTGACCAACCTAGGTGAACGCTGACGTCTGTCTCAGTTGAACTCAAAAGCGGAGCTAAAACGCTCCTCTTTGGAGTGGAACCATAACTAGGACGTTTCAATTACTTTGAAAGAGGGATAGTAATTTTATCACCAATTTTGTCCTTCTAGACATCCATTTTCAGCCACCAATCCCTACACCATCTTTTTCACTCATTTTATATTGTTTGTTCTGTCAACCCAAGCGAACGCAGATGTCTATCTCAGATGAATTTGAAGGCGAAGCTAAAGCGCTCCTCTTTGGAGTGGAATCATAAATAAGCCGTTTCAATTACTTTAGAAGAGGGATAGTAATTTCAACATCGATTTAGTCCTTTTAGTCATTTATCTTCAAGAGATAAAAGTGAAGTCTTCTATCATCCCTCGTCACAAACTTCTTTACTTAATTCCAGTACTGTATCGCTCTGTTTTTAAAGCAAAGAAGATTTACAACGAAACGAAAAGGGTGATATTAAAACCGAAAACGAACAGAAATAAAGCCATAGAGTAGTTGTTACATAAAACGAACAGTACTTACTATGAATGAATAAATGAAAGAATCAAGCAGATATTGAAATAAGTAGTCAAGGCAAACTTAAATATAAGAGAATTAAATATAAAACGAATAGAAATTAAAAAATAATCCAGTCAAATTTAAAACAAACAAAAACTTCCTTAAATGAGAGAATGTGACTATCTCTTCTTTTAACAGCTAAAAGCTGGAGTGTCATTTTAGCTTTACTGAAAGCTATTCGTATTCCGAACGGTATGTTTTTATTCGTTAAAAAAAGAAAAAAGACTAATCCAAGCTTTAGCAAAGATAATATATTTATAGAATAAATACATTTTGACTGCTGTGACAGTAATTTTTAAAATAGAATTCTATTCATTCATTCATTCATTAGACTCGAGCACATTTTAAAGGAATAAAGAACGCTTGAAAGATATGTATTTAAAACGAAGAAAGTTTTGAGGAAAATTTACTGTGAATTAGAGTATTGAAACTAGATTAATTGTTTAAAAAATAATAACATATAAAAATAAATCTTACGAAATTTCAGTAAATTTTGATTTTCAATGTTAAATAATGAAAGAAAAATATCTAATATACATTCTGTTTCAAGCTGACCGGGAAATAAGTTTCTTGGCTATATCTTTGAGAGGACTTATGCCTCCAACGCAAGAACTGTTTGTGCGCTGAGGTTCTCTTGGCACCAGGGGCGAATCTCCAGCATTTTTATTGGGAGGGGGGAGCAAGAGGGGTTCATATCCGGAAACTCAAGGGACATGGGCAGTATAATATTTCCCCATTTTATTGGCGGGGGGGGGGGAGGAATGCCCATCATACCCCCCAAACAACGTCCCTGCTTGACCCTGGGTCTTACGGATGTAGATTTCAAGCTTCATGGAAAAACTGTTGTTTTTGGCCATTTTTCGTGTCCATTTTTTGATGCTAGCCCCCCCCCCCCGGAAAATTAACCAGGTTGAAAACTGAGCATCCACAGAGAAAATAGAAATGGGTACCTCTCATTTTTTAATGAAATTTAACAAGCACTTTTCAGTAACTCACACACAAAAAAAAAAAGAAAAAAAAGGGAAAAAAGTGAATAGTCAGAGACTTCATCACATTTTCTGAGCAAAAATAAGAACGAAACAAACCAGACGAGTAGGCAACGGTCTAGCGTTGCATATATTAAAGAGCTATTAGGCTCACTGTATCATTATTTTTTTTGCCAGAAGCACTTTATATAGAAAGGGTCGTCAAATAAACTTTGAAGGGGGCTCCTTCGATTGGAAATCGAAGGTCCTAGTGCCCTTTTAAGAATCAAAAGAGATCGGAGTGCAACCAGCTCCCCTCCGGAAAATTTATTGGACCTGTCTATGATGAAGCAAATGGTTATCTCAGAATTTCATTCAAATGTCCTTGGGAAAAGATGACTGTGGGAATGGGACTAGTTGCCCTTTAATCTGTTTGGTTACTTAAAATGACACTTAAACTTTCAATTTTTTTCCGAACGAAGCCTCTCCCTATCTTCTAGAACCCTTGGTTCGATATGATCATCCCTTGGAGAAACAAAAATAAACAACAAAACACACATCTGCAATCTTTTCTGCTAAAAAAAAGAAAAAAAAGTACAATTCAAAATTTTTGTAGATGGCACAATAAACCTCTACAGTAGGCTTCTCTGAACGTTTTGTAGTTAGAGAGAGGATTAGACGCCTCAAAGGATACATTTTAATGCAAAAACATCGTAAATTCCATTGAACCTTCAGATAAATACAGAATTAGTTCTAAAGAAGAGAAGGTGGAGGTAGAAATTGATATATAATCACTCTTGATTTCTGGGATTGTTTCTATTCTACGCCATTATTATGAAAGCAAATGGTAACATTAAAGCCCCAAAATGGACAGAATTTATTCCGTATAGGAGGGGGACTGCCCCCTCCACATCCCCAACCTCCCCCTGGTGGTCTTAGAAATTTCAAAGGATACTCATTTGATCGAAAATTGAGAGTTATAGTCCTCTTTTTAAAGTCGAATGTGATTGTAGACTAACCAGCCTCTGTTCTAGTACCGTTTTTTATATTGACCTTTGTTATCCCTTGGGACATCTGATCGATATTTTGTACTTTCTCAGTGACTGCTCAATTTTGCGTGTTTTTTTTCCGTTCTGGGTTTAATGTTGCAATCGTTCTTAAAGCATTAAAACAGAAAGTAAAAAAAATAGCGTAATGATTGATATGTTTTACAGGACCGAGGGGGGGGGGTCGACTTTAAGAAATCATGTATACCAGGTAGCGCGTAACAAGTGTGGTGAGAGTGTGTGACCCCTCAGAGGACGAGCAACTCTTTCATTTACATGATCATTTTTTTTTCGTTCTAAGCTTTGATAAGCCCTTTTTATTTTCGTCTGAAAACGCATTTAAGTATAACACAATAACTTAAGTTCAAGTTGCGAACTAGATGGCCGAAAGTATACACACACGAAAAGCGTCTATTTTAGAATTCTAAGGGAATAAGCTGATAATATTGATCAAAGCCAATTCTAGCGGCTCAGTTGTTTAGAAACACTGAAGATCTTTCACATCACATTTAAAAAGTTGACGCCTCAGGTGAGAAATAAAAATAAGAACCGGGCTATAATTCTATGACAAGAAAAGAGTTAAAAGAAATGGAGCATGCAGAGAACTTTTCTTTTGGGAAAAGAATGGGGATAGAAGTTAAAGTAATCGGCAAAACACTTGAGAGATACTTGGTAAACGGGATGATATATATTTGAGAAAACAAGAGAATTGTAGGTCCTTTCTTTAAAATGTACAGTTTACAAAAAAAGCGTTGAAAATGAATGAAATTACTTTCACTGGTATCCAAAAGTGGTCAATTGGGTACTTGTATGATATACACCCCACCTAATGCTCTTCTAATATATTTCTCTGACGCTCAATCCTAATGAAATATACCAAAGTAAGAAAACAATATAATACTTTACAAATAAATTTGGGCTATATATTTGCACATTAGAGGGTGGGGGGGGAAGTATAGTGCTTTTACTTGTCTAATGCGTTAGCTACAATTATTTAACATGTTATATGGTATGAATTCTTTTCTAACTTCACACTGTCCAAATACTTTAACCCCCCCCCCCACCCCTAATGTACAAATATATATATTTAACCCCCCCAAATTATATATTTTCCATTTATTCTGTCAATTCTCTTTGTCTTGTCTCACGCTAAGCTGAAAGAAAGCTGAACGAAAAAGACGGTTCTATAATTCGTCAATGAATGAACAACTTGGGAGGTAGGGCATATATCATACAAGTACCAACAATTGCACTCAATAAAGAATAATAGACTATAATTAAGAGGAAAGTATGTTTTTTAAAAGGTAGAACACGATAAAAGGTGAGCCTGAAATCATAGTAAACGAAACTAAAGGATATGTCTAACACTTTCTAAACCCTTTTCCAGAGGTTTTCAGCCCCATACCTATTTCTTAGATTGAGAAAAGAGTCTATCCTAGGCGTTTATTTTTTTTTAAGTTGCGATTTATGTTTAACTTAATATTAAAACTTAATCACGAAAACAATTTTGAGGAATTTTGTAAAATAGCTTGTCATGCATAAGTCTCTTTTTTCTTTCTTATTTCTCAATTCCTAGCGAAGCACTGGAACATCATAGAGAGTTGAATAAGAGTTCATTTGAAAACTAATGCTGACATCTTCGTGCTTTGTATAAATTAAATAAAAAAACAATTTTTTTTAACTGAAAGTAAGGAGCGACATCAAAACTTAAAATAAACAGAAATTATTCCATATATGAAATATACGTCGATCCTTACTTTTTCAGTAAAAAACTCGTTTTTTTATTTAATTTCTGAACGTTTTGAATTGATGCAGGTTTTGATTTTGGCTCACCGTACATGAATAATTAAAACGAAATTTGTATGTTACATTTACTTTTTGTGGCTAACTGGCTTTCTCGAAATTTGTTAATTTTATTTACGAACGTTTTTATTAGTAACAAGTATGCGTAACTTACGAATTAACTTACGTAACGAACTTCTATATTCGTATATTTTTATTACGAATATTAGGGGGTTCGCCGCCTAGTCATTACCCCGCTCATTACGCTAAAGTTCAATTTTTTTCCAGTTTTTTAAGAATGACCCCCTTAATCACAAAGGCCGTTAATTAGAATAAATAGCTCATATGAAAGTAATAAAAAAACTTTAGCGTAAAGAGCAAGGTATTGACTAGGGAGTGAACCCAGTCATATACGTAATAGTTTCTGTTCGTTTTAATTTTTGATGTTGAACAGTTTTCAGTTGAAAACTTGTTTTTTTATTTAGTTTATGATCGTTTTTTAAATAATGCAGTGAAATTCGGCATCCCTTTCACAACAATGTCTCTTCCTCCATGGAAAGATCCTCCCACGTCAACCCCAACCCCCCCCGCTACTAGAAAAAATCCCCCCTGAAGACGTCTATATACTTCCCAATAACCAATACTATATTTAAACATTGGGCAAAGTTCATAACTTGCAGCCTCAAACACATTGTTACTATGACAATGTCATCCTCAAAGACATTGTTACTATGTTTTTCAACCATGCTGAACAAAATGGCTATCTCAAAATTTTCATCGGGTGACTTTGGGAAAATAATGAGCGTGGGAGGGGGCCTAGTTGCCCAACATTTTTTTCATCACTTAAAAAGGGCACTAGAACTTTTAATTTCTGTTCGAATGAGCCCTCCCTCGATATTCTAGGACCATTGGGTCGGTACGATTACCCCTGAATTTTTTTTTTTTACAAAATTCTACATTTTTGCAGATCGGAGCTTGAAACCTCTAAAGTAGGGTTCGCTGATACGCTGAATCTGATGGCGTGATTTTCATTAAGGTTCAATGACTTTTAGGTTCCCCCCCCCCCTTTTTCGAAAATAAGGCAACTTTTCTCAGGTAACTTTTGATGGGTAAGACTAAACTTGATGAAATTTATATATTTGGAATCAACATAAAAAATTTGATTCTTTTGATGTAACTATTGCTATCAAAATTCCGTTTTTTAGAGTTTTGGTTACCATTGAGCCGGGTCGCTCCTTACTTACAGTTCGTTACAACGAACTGTTTGATTCATTTCTTAACAATGGCATTGCAAAGTGCCATATGGCACCAACAATGGATTCTTTTGTCGTTTCGGGAGTGAATAGGGTTGGAACCATAAACAGAGTAGCCTACAATTTGAAATTTCAATGGTCGAAAATCCTTAGCTAAAAGATCCCCCTCTTAAACACTCCCACTACTAGTACAACTAGCAAGTGAAAAGTAAAAAAAACACCTAGTGAAAAGCTGTTTGGGAATAACAATAGCTGTTTTTTATATTTATTTTGACAATAAGTTAATCACGAAAATTTTTCAGAAAATCTGAATACAAACTTGAAATTCCCCCCGAAAATAATTGGGATGGAAATGAAAAGCGTAGTATTAGAATTACCAAGGTTAAAAATTTTCAACCAGAGGTTTACGTCCCTTTATCTTGATAACTTCCACCCTGTTCCCACATTGAAAATGCAGCCTTCTTAAATTTGAAACCATTATTTAAACCATTATTAATGAAATACGATATACGAACATTTGCATATACTACCTGACGGTTAACACGTCGGACATTAACATTCTAGGTGCTAGTGTTGATCTTGAATGGTAGCAATATTTTTTGTTATTTTATTTTTGCGATTTCTGTAGAAAATGGTGTTTTTTATAACCGGAATTAAAACAACTAATTTTCCATAAGACTGTCTAATGAAAAAAACGTGACAAACTCCGTATAGAACCCCCATTTTTATGACTTGTTAGCTCAGTTGGCTGGGGGTCGACCCAAGTGATCAAAACAACCTTTTTTTGCGGCAGAAAATACTCTTTTTAGAAAGTAAGTGAAAACGAGGACGCAAAACGGATTTGGCTTTACATAACTTGATTTTTTTTAACTGTTTCCCTCAACTCACCAACTTTTTTGTTCATTTATTCATGTATAACCTATGTTAACTTGATATTTACTCAGTCAGTTTTAAGGCCCCTCGTTGTACCTATATTCATGGATTTCCAAGAAACAAATTTATTTTTCACTTTTTAGTCAATTTTGAAAACGAATTTTTCCATTTTTTATACTTATTATTTTGTGTGTCTAGGCATTATTTCAGTTTAAGGCATTTACAGAAAGACTACATGCTACACTGTTTTAAAATTTCAACTGTGCAGCCATTCTTGCTCAGCCATACCACCCACTTTTGTTTATTTAATACTCTTAGAGGTCCACATTGCGCGTCGACCTACGCGAAAATATACCATTCGATTTGTCACTCAGCATTCTTTTCAGATATAACAGTCAATGCTGTTACAAATTCCATTTAGAACCTTGAAGGAACTCCAAGACTGATTTTTGTTCCTTTCATGAGAGGAGCTTTTCTCTGATCCAGTTGAAGTTTTAACATGATATAGCTTCTAATTTGGAAATATTAAAGACCAAAAAACTGTTTAATAAACATAATTTTTTCTTCGGAGGCGAGGATAAAGGGCAAAACTGACACACCAAGGCTGGACAATACGTTGAATTTGGCTTAAATATCTGAGACATAGTTTTATCAAAATTTGTGTGTTTTAATTACTAGAGATGAATATTAGATTGTCTTTTGATTACGAAATGAATGTCCTTCATAAGGAAATCATGCCATCACATAAGACATAAAAAACATTTCCTCTGAAATAAATTTCTTGATTGGCCCTGTGCTTCCTTTTTCATCTCTTTTATGGACCAATAGTTTGAAAAATGAGCAATCGAACTTTGAATCTGTCAAAATTTTATAAGACTAGCCAATCCGAATCCTTTATTTGGCCAATATTTCATCAAAGCGACTTGATAAATTCCCTCCTCCCCAGTTTCTTAGAGTCTAATACAATCAACAGGCTTTTGAAAAAGTAATTTCTTATCTCTATCGAAACATTTTTTTCAACTACTTTCTAAGGCATGCGTTAATTAGAAACACTGGAAATTCTAGAGAGAAAAAAGAGAAAAGAAAGTTTCGTATTCTTCTAGCATGATATCCAAAACAGAGGGGAACAGTTAATGTGAACAAGAACAAAAGGTTTCAGTGGGATACAATGGAATCGGATACAAGAAAAGACTAGAGGTTTGATCATTTAGAAAATGGGGACGTTGATTAGGTCTTTTTCGAAAGGAACAGAAAAGTAATTCGGGATAAGACAAGTTGAGATAAATCAAGTAATATAGGGGTTTCAAACAAGGTATATTAAGGTTTTCTAAGATGATAAAAGGACTAAAGCTTTCAATAAATACTCTACCAGCTAGAGATGCTTTACTGTTTGACACAACAATTCGAATGGGTTAAGCAAAATTCAACAACAAGGTTGAGAAGTATATCCTATGCACATACAATAATAGCCACCACTATAACAACCACTATAACAACAATAATAACAACCACTTTTACTGCCCTAAAAGCCCTAGGACCTTAATAATACAAAATGAATCATTCAATTTAATTTACATCACACTACTTAAACAAAACATTTTATAAAACAACAAAAGCCTATTTCTTCTATTCTCAATTGCTAGCCTAAGAAACAGTTCTAATCTTTTAACAGTTACATGCCACTCATCCCTCAGTTTACTTGCCAGCCATCATTCATCAAACCTACACCCTCCATGCACTTTTTTTCGCAAATCACTCAATTCTTCATATTCACCCATCATCTAACCCATAGTGTCATCCAATTTCTCCACAAATGGAGCAAAGGTATACTATGCCATATAACCCTAGCCGCCAGAGGGTCTCTCCGTGATTGTTTATTTCATTTTCTCTGGCCTAATCATACACGGCATATGATCTTAGAAAGCTTGGAGAGGGGCCATAGAGCTGGAATATTTAAATCTAATGCTTGTTTTAAGTGCTAAAAGGGATCAAAGCTGAGGGAACCTTTCTGAACATCGGATCCTTAATGCACTGAACCCAACTTTAAGGACAGCCATTTTTCTCACGCAAGGCCACAAGCAGCTCAGGTCCTTGATTTTCGCAGACGGTCGTCACTTCAAAGAACATATTAACTTTTAGGTAAAATAGTCTCAAGTTTCTGTTCTTGAAAGTTAATATAACTCTTTATCAATCATTGTATTTTCTTTCTTAACCATAGTTTTACCTCAAAAAGTTCTGAAATGAAAAAAACCGTAACATTCGGATATTTTGACATATTCAAATTTCGTTAGAAAATTTTGTTTTGCGACACATAAAATTTATTAAAAACATTATTAGACATAAATTACAAAATCTTACTTCTTCACACTGCTCTTTTATTATATTGTGAATAAGCACCCTTACCTCGCTAATAATTCCATAGTTATTTGATTGCATTGACCATTGCTTTAGCCTGTAATACACTGGCTTCAAGTGACTTTTTGTATCATCTTTAGGAATAGTTGTAATTTTCTTTCGATAAGTAAATAGTCTCTGCTTGTTCATTGCGCTATTTTGAAAAATGAGATGCTGCTCGGCAACAAACGGTGTCAGAATTGGAGTACTGGGACACATTTACTCAGGATGGTCTAAATTTTGGTCAAGATAGACATTCGTCGAGTAAATGGATTTTAAAAACCTAAGGTGCTTCAGTTTACAATTTGGATTTTGTAAGCTGCTTATCGTGATTGGCGGATATATTTTCTGGATTAGTTATTTTTCTACCGGTTTTATTTTCCAACACTTAAAGTCATAATCAAGATTTGGGCTTATTGAATAGTTAATTTACAAAATTTAGATGGACTATTGGAACTTCAAGCGTAAAGGTCAAAATTTCAGGCGGTTATCAGCGGTCAAAATTGAAGCACATTTTATGTTTCATTAGTGCCGCCGCTTGATAAGTTTCATTAAATCGCTCTATGAAAATAAACTATATACTAAATTTACGAGGGGTCAGTCAGTAGATTACACAAGTCAATTTAGAGGAAAATCCCTCTATCCTATCAGTGTAGTCCAACAGTATCGAGGCAGGAAACTGGAATTTTGTTTCCCAGTTTAACTAGCTTCCTTGCACCCAGTTTTGAAGTGATTCGGTGACGGTCCTATACGATTCAAAATTCGAGACATATATGCTGAATTATATCTCTTTGGTTTTTAGCAACAAACAGCAACTATTGGTACCAGTGGGTTCATCAGTTGTCCCTATTACAACTGACAAGTATATCCAACGATACCCCTACGGTAAAGAGGGGACTTTAAGGGTAAGATTCTTTCCAATTTCTACTAATTTCCAACTATCCTGCTCCTACTCAGCATCTGCTTGCTTCCTGCATTTTGCTTGGTTTCTGTATTCTGTTGTGCTTTGCTCATATTGCTTCTTTGAAATGTCTACCAGGAGCCAATCTGCTGCTGCTAATTCTAGGCCTGCTAACCCAAGTAATCCTGCCATTGCTACACCTGAGATTCAGACAGATATTACTAATTTGAAGAAGATGGCAAAGTCCATTGAAGAAAATGTCTTTAAATCCCTGCTTACTGTTGTTACAAAGAGCATTCAGTCACAAGTTCAATCCCTTGGCCTGCCTATGAAAGGTGACAAAGTTGACCTTAATTTGGCAGTAAAGAACCTGATGTCAGGCTCCATCCAGGAAGACATTAAACAGATGGTCAGTAAACAGCTTCAAGCAATGGACTTTTCTGGTAAAATTGTAGACATTGAAAAAAAAGTTTGCTGATCATGTTGCTGCTCCAACTGATCAACTTAAGCAGCAAGAATTAAAAAATCAACTCATTGTATTTGGATTACCTGAGGATACTACATTTGACAACCCTGAACCTAAGTTTTTGTCACTTTGCCAAGATAAGTTTCCTGGCATTAGTCTTTTGAACAGTGACATTGTGTTTGTGAAACGTATTGGAAAACGAGTTGGTAATAAAAATCGACCAGTTATTATTGAGTTCTGCAACCTGAGAGTACGTTTCTTGCGTCTCAAAAATAAAAAGGACCTGAAAAGATCTGGTGTGGTCATTAATGAGCCTTTGACTAAACCTAGGATTACCTTACTTTTACATGCTAAAGCTCATTGTAGCAGGAATAATGCATGGGCTGTGAATGGTGATATTTTTGTTAAACGTGGAAGTAGGGTACTCAAAATATCATCAATTGGAGACATTAATGCCCTTCCTGTTTTGCAATAATCTTTTGCCAGTATTGTTTCAGAATGACTAGTGCTGCTTAACATAACTCTTCTCTTTACAACAAAATTTCATCTGCTTAGTTATTTTTTTGCCAATTTTTCTTTTTTTTTCTTTGGCTTGTTCTTTTTCCCTTGTCATCAAAATTATTACGTGCAGCTTGTTTTTTTAACTTATTTTCCATGCTGTATTCTTCCTGTGCACACTAATTTAGCTTTATCTGTTTCACCACTTTTCCTAATATTGGATAATGAAAATGGATGATACTCAAGATTCTTTTTGTTTCCTAACTAAACTTTCTCTTCTAGATTCAGTGTGTTTTGATTCACCTTTTGTTTCTAGCGATGATAGTGAAAATGATCCTCTGTTAAAATCTCTTCATCAGTCTGATTGTTGTTACCATTCTTATCAACATTACTTTGAAAAAGTGCTGCCCTCAATGTCTTCTTTAAAAAACTTTAATGTGTTTACTTTGAACGTGCAAGGTTTAAGGTACAAATGGGATAATGTTCTGCAATATATTGGTGGTATCAACTGCCCTTATGATGTAGTTGGTCTCACAGAAACCTGGCTGTCTTCAAGTGATGGTGTGTCTGTGTATCCCATATTAAATTTCTCTGCATGTCACTCAATTAGTTCTCTAATCAAGTTTTCCGATGGTATACTTCAGTTTGTCCCAAGTAATCTTAATGTTGGGAGACATTTTGACCTTGAGCAAATTTTTGATACAGTTGTAAATAATAGAAGTGTGTATGCATTGATTGTTGACCTGTCATGTGATACAGTAAGTTGTGACACCATTTGTTTATTTTATAAGCATCCACCTTTCCCGATTGTGAAATTTTCTGAATTAATTGATGAAATGTACTCATTTGATAAGCTCGCTTCAAGAAATGTTTTTGTGCTTGGAGACTTTAACTGCATTGTATTGAAAATTGGGTGTGATAATGAGTCTGGCTGTTTTTTTTAATCTTTTTCTTCCTCTGGCCTTCTTCCTTGCATTTTCTTTATACTGGTGTTGATCCAGTCAGATCTTCTGCAACTCTGATTGACAACATTTTTCTGTCTTCTAAAAATGATATTAAATTTTCTTCTAGTATTATTTTCTCTGATCTTTCTGACCATTTTCCAATTTATTGTTCTGTTTCCAAATTAAAAATGCTGAGCCAAGAAGATACCAGAGGTGAGTCTTATTCAAGAATTTATAGTCAGAGCAATGTTCATAACCTTATGTCTGATCTTAGTGCTAGTGATTGGTGTTCAGTAATGAATTCTGAAGATGTTAATAGGGCTTCAGCCTCATTAATGAGTCGGCTGACAACACTAATTGAAAAAAATTTTCCCCTTGTAAAATATTCTAGTAAATATAAACCCAAGATACCTTGGATGTCTCCTAGTCTTGTGAGATCAACAATGCAGAAGTCAGAGCCTTTTAAGCTGGCTTGCAAAAGCCTTGATCCTGATGATTTATCAAAATATAAGCTTTATAAGAATGTATTAACATCAACAATTAGACTAGCTAAGAAGAATTATTTTTTGTTGAAAATTCAGGAATGCAAAGGTAATTTACAGAAAGTTTGGAGTGTAGTTAATGAAGCTTTATCTTCTAGGAAACAATCAAAGAAACAGCATACGGCCTTCAAGAATGCAGATAGTTCTACTATAGATAGTTCAACTATTGAAAAAGCAGCTGTACCTAGTGCCTTCAACTCTTACTTTACCACCCCACCAACTGTTAAGACCCCCTCCTTTCCGAAACTAGGCAAATCTTCACCAGCTGAGAGAAGTATTTTTCTAACTCCTTGTACAAGCATAGAGATCTGTGATTTTATTTCTTCTTTAATTATTAGTAACATAGCTGATGTGCTTGGACTAACAAATCGTGTGCTTAAGTCTGTTTTTTCTTATGTTGTTGAACCTCTTACCCATATTTTTAATATTTCTGTTTCAAAAGGTATTCACCCTGATTCGTTTAAAATTGCAAAAGTACTCTCTCTTTTTAAGAAGTGTAATCCCAGCTTAGGGTCAAACTATACACCTATATCAATTCTCCCAATTTTCTCGAAATTACTTGAAAAAGTTGTGCATAAGAGGTTTTTTTCGTTCCTGTCTACTGGTGCTTCAATTGGAAGCGGTTCTGTTCTGTCTGATCACCAGTATGGCTTCCAACCTAAACTCTCTACTGGATGTGCTCTAGTTAACGCTACAGGATTAGCGCGTGTTAACATAAACAAGGGTCGTTGTGTTCTAGGACTATTTCTTGATTTTTATAAAGCTTTCAACATGGTAGATTATTTCGTCGCACTGGGAAAACTTTCTCTACTTGGAGTTCGGGGAATTGCCATTGAATTGTTTACATCTACCGGTCTAATAGATCTCAGTATGTCTGTTATGATAAGAATTGTTCTGATGTAGCTTTGGTTTCTAAGGGGGTACCTCAAGGCTCAGTTTTGGGACCACTCCTCTTTCTTATTTTTATTAATGACCTTCCTCCATCACCCAACCTTGATACCCACACTGTTTTGTTCGCAGACGATAGTAATTTTTTTGTGGTTTCTAATGATCTGCCCTCTGCTGTTGCTAAGCCTCAGCTTCTGCTCAACCATGTGCGTGATTAGTGTGCGCAGAACGGGATACTGTTGAATAGCTCTAAGAGTGGCATTATTCATTTTCGAACCCCATACCACATGTCTGAACCTTCCCAACAGTCTTTGTTTTTTATGGTACTGATATAATTCCCCAGTGCTCTTGTGTTAAACTTCTTGGTGTGCACATTGATTGTTTTCTTTCTTTCAAAACTCATATTTCCTATACACATTCTATAATTTCTCGTCAAGTGTCTATGCTTCACCGTGCCAATCAATTTCTTCCTCCCGATGTAATGCTTTCTCTTTACTATGCATTTGTCCTTTCTTATCTTTCTTATTGCTGCACTGTATGGGGCAATACTAACTATTCTTCCCTTCAGCAACTCCGAACAACACAAAATAGAGCGGTGAAGGCAACTTTTCGCCTTCGCCGACTCTCTCCTACACCTGATTATTACAGTCATGAAGATCTAGATGCCTTAGAGTTGGTTATAAAGAAGATGAACCTAAAGCTAGCTCATGGAACCTTCAATTTATCGCTTCCTCCAAATACGTTATTCTACTTTGACCTAGCATCAGCACGTCAGTGCCAGACTTTGCTTCGGAGCTCTGTTCACCAATTTAGGCTGCCTAAAAGGGTATCCTCAGCAGCTCAGAGGTCACTAATTTATAGAGCAATTGCTCTTTGGAACTCTATTCCCAGTGAACTTTCTCTTATCAAAAACTCTTCTTCCCTTTGCAGAAAAATATTCTCTAAGGCTTGAAGTAATTTCGTTTTTTTTTTCTTTATTTCTTTATTCATTTTGCTTTATTTTTTCCGCTTTACTTTATATATATATATTTTTTTTTCTTTTCTCCTCTCTTATTATGTTGAATGAGATTGAACCCCATTGTTTAATAATATAATTAATGGTTTGGAATTCTAATAAATTACAGGACATTTTCAGTTTGGATAAAATTAAGTCAAAGGTTATTGTGTAGCAGTTGTTTTTTTGTTTGTTTTTTTTGTTGATTTTTTTTATACTGGGTTTATATTTTCGAGATATTGTTGTATTTTTTTTCCTTTCCCTTATTTGTTTTGCGTCGATTTTGTGATTGATACGAAGTCCTCCACAAGCTATGCTTTTTGGGACCTCTAGCGCTTAAGTGTATATATGTATTTATTGCAGTATTCAATAAATTGAATCAATTGAATTGAAATTGAATTGAAAATCTTCAAGACACTGTTATGTATATTGACAGGCTTCCGGTTTGCACTGATCTGAAACGCTACAGAGCTTGCTTTCATTGTAGTGATTATATGCAAATCTATCCGTCGACTCTATAACGATCTCTTGGTAATATTATATGACGCACGCAGCAATTTTAAATTGTTCTGGGTGAGGATTTAACATGACTTCGGCAATGATTTTACATCACTCTCGTACTGGTATATAAAAAAGTTATTTAACATTATTCTTGCACTGTTTTTGTACTGAATTTTAAGGTGCTTTACATTATAAGAGGCAGTGACAAAACCGCACAAACAAAGGTTAGGTCGAAGAAACCCATCACTGTTGATTTGCTTCTTGGATGCAAAAATCACAATGACTCACAGGTGACAAAAGCACTTTTTGGACGTCGCAAAAGTCACAGGAGGCATCAAGCTCTCGACGGAATTGGCAAATCACTGTTCAAAAGACTTCAAGAGCCAATGAGCCTAGTACTTCTTCGACCACTTCCACTTGTCAAAACATTAGTGGTTGTACATTGATAAAAGAGTGTATGACTTGACGAGACCTGACTTAAATGTGAGCATAAGCCTCACGTTAGAAAGCAAGGCATAAAATTTGAAGAAAAAGAAAAGTCGTCAGCCTGATCCCAAGGTCACTCAGATGACAACATCATAGGACTGTCTCAGCACTTTTCTATGGTTCAAGATAGCAGTGTGTCAGCAGCAGTCTGGAAGATTAAGCATACAAGTAACAAAGGATACGACTTCTGCCCTTACGGAATTATTTGCCCCTGTCGTTCAGGCAGGCTAGGCTGACTTTCAGAACAAACACATAACGGCAGGTTTGTCAATTATTGCGATGGCTTACTTCTGCTAGTTTTAGCAACGACGAAGATACTGATAATTACCACAACACACTGGAATACGCGGCTACTCTACGCCAGTGAGACAAATATTCTTGAGTAGTGAGACTCCGAAGTCTGTTGGAAAGAAAAGCCACCTAAGGTATTTCAATGTTCGAAACAAACCAGATCAGTGATAAAAGAAGGTGAAAAAGACGGTCCTACGCTGCATTTTTGGTCACATCAGAAGCTTACTGCGAACGTTTTCACTCTAAAAATTGGAGGAAAACCAGTCATTTTTTTATAACTTGGAAAGAATGTCGATCAAATGGCTTGACTCTCAGGATTAAAAGACATGAACCAATCCCAACTACGAATACGAATTTTCTTTACCAACTACGGATGTGGCTCTAGAAACTTGACCGCCTTTTTGACGCAAAAAAAATAAAAAGTAAGTTTCAAAGAATCCAGCAGGAAAGGAGTACAAGACAATGAATCACGACTTCTGGAAGATGACCAAGGCAGAAAAAGAACAAAGTAATTCAAGCAGCTGTTTTTATCTCTTCGTCACTGAAAACTCATCAGAAGTGCTATTACTGTGGGAAAGAAGAGCATGGGACAAAGGACTGCCGATGGACTGCCAAAAAATGCATTCTTTTAGCAGGGAGACCTAGTCCGCGGAAGTTAAAAAGGACCTACTACGAAGGAGAAAAGGGCAAGACGCTAATTTTGTTTGGTCGATTGTGGTGCCACTTAGTGCATCATGCATAAGTAGTATATGTCAAACGATAGCACCTGTTTAGAAAATACGATAACATATTATTTTCAAATGGTACTCGGTCAGAGAAACTCTCATTTAAGCGTGGAAGAACGGGGAGTTTTTCGACGACAGCGTACCATTTACAGTTTCAAGCAAATTACCTGTGGATGTGATTTCAAGAAGAACTTGTCCTCATTTCAAGAAGCTTTGCGGTCCGTATTTTGAAAAACAAAACCTGTTTGTAAAGGTTCTACTCAACACTAGACAGAAAAAAATCACTACCAAGAGGATCCAAAATAGGGCAGATCCGTACCTTGTGACACAGACTCCTCTCCAGTCCCAGACTTTACTGATACAACGTGTCATAAAGCTTATACAGCGTATCTTCCAGAAAATTATAGCTGTGACACTTGGAAGCATTGGGTCAGCAAGAAGCATGGAAATTCGGAAGACAAATAGTGTAAACCGCAATTTACACAAATCTACTTCATCTGGTGAACCCCAGGAAATATTCTTTGATAAGGTGACAGCGGGGGCGCTCAAACAACTATAAGAGGCTGGTGGTAACTTTTCATAGCGGCAATGTTCTCTACACGTAATTTTGCAAAGTTATAATCTACACAATTATTTCGAACGAGGACAACTCTGGGCTCAACCTATTTCATATTCATCCCCCCCCCCCCTCCAGAAAAAAGTATGCGCCCTTGTTGCAATATTCGTGGGTCTTCCTTTTCGATCATGCGCAATTGTTTTTTGTTTCATTATTTTTCTAAGTAATTGCAAGATGGTCATTACTTTCTTCTGCCGTTGTAAAAGGTAGCCTACTATTGTTTTGTTTATTTAGAATATATTTGCTATTTTGGCACTGTCTCCCCTATAATTGAAACCAAACTTTTTCCACGTATCTTTGTTTTTCCGTTACTCCAACAATTTTAGCTGTCTTTATAAATCAATGTTTAGTCAAACAAGGCTTTTTACTGCCCACCCTCCCTTCCTAAAAAGAAGTTATCTTTCACCACAGAATATTCTTACGAACATTTCGATTTTCCGCTTACAGAGGATCACACCCACAATCTTTGCATGTGGAAGATCGTACCCACAAAAATCGTGCCCGTAACAAATTTACGGATATATTAATCACGACAAATCACAAGCAGAGATGATTGCAACTATGGAAGATGGCACCTACATATGTCTTTAATTTTCTCTATGCGAAATCTTTAACCGTAGCAATTTTCCACGAATGTAATCTTTCATAATTAACATCATCAATAAGTGTAATTTTCCAAGATCATAGTCACAATTTTCCCAGTAGCAAACTTCTGGGTGAAATTTTACATCGAACTACAAAAATTTTGCCATTATTTTGAATTACTTGCAATATAGGAAGAAAATTTTCATGGGAGTGGCAGGGCGGGGAAGAGGGAGAGTTTTCATATGAAATCAAGATGGCAGAAAATTCTTGCCATTAAAGTGACGTGCTTGTCTAATACCTTTTGCGTTTACAAAACCCTTGCGTTTAGTAAACAAACCGCGTAATTACGACAGGATATTACTCTTTGGAATAGGGGCTTTACTTCTCCAGGTTTCTCTAGTAGATGTTAATAGACATTGCAAAGATTAGGCGAAGGTTGGGTAAAAATTATGACTTTATTATACTGAGTTGTAAAAACCAGTAAATACTTGCCTTTTTAAAAGAACGATGCTCTGTCTAATTCCCTAAAAATACGGTGACACTTTTTTTTTGCAATAAATAACAAAATAGTGCCGCCTTTGCTCCTTCCCTAGAATCTCAACTAATAATTAGCATTCCTTTTTAATGCTTTAATAGACAACAAAATTGATCATCCTATTATCAAAAATTCATGCCCTGAATTTCACTTGTTTTATCCTAATTCATTTGAAAACTTTACTTAGCTTTTCTATTTTACTCGCTTGCACATTTCAGCCTCTCTGTTACCATAATAGCATTTTCTAAGGCCAATTGCATTTCTGCATTTTTCAGTAAAAAAAAAACAAAAACAAAAAAAACAACAACTTAACATATTAATTCCTTTTTCACCTATGGCACTACTTCGTTGTGGCACAGTGCACCGTTGAGTTGAAGGATAATAATAAAGAGCTTCAGCATTAAGTTATTTAGCATCTGTAATGATTCTTCTGTAAGTTCAAAATTAGCAAAAAACTGAATAGTAAAAAGAATAGGAAAAATGACATAAAAAATTACTTACATCGGCAACGTTATGCATAGCTGGTGCGGCCACAAATACAACATAAGGAGCAAATTCTGCAGACCGTAAGATTTTCAAAGCCTGAGGCTCAACATCCAAAATAGCCACCTTACCTTCGCGATGAATCTGACGAATTGTTTCTAATTTTGTTCCGTACATAGCCTCTTCATGAGTTCCTAAAACAAGTCAAAGCTATGACCAAATCTCATTTCAAGCAGTTCTTGGTAACAGACAGTAAGTAAAGATTGAGTCGTGCAGATAAGAATCGAAACTCTAGAAGAAAGAATTTTGATAACTAAATATAAACCAAAAGAAATCTGCTTTTCATGGTGACTCTAAATATGCAAAATTCAGGATCAAAGTTACCTATCAAATATATGAGAATTGGAAAACTTAGCAAAGCGGAATAACTGGTCTTGATGGGGTTTACAACCTTAAATTAGCATGTCAAAGAACCCTAAAGCAGCAGAAGTTTTGTGCTTCTAACAGCAAAAATACAAAATTTCGTATTTTGCCAAGAATGATAGGCACGGATACGTGTTTATTTGTTTCGTTCCCAAGGTTGATTGGATTGAATCAGAAATCGCTAAATATCACCCCAGCTATTTTAGATTTTCTATTCAGTGTCTTGCAATTTTATAGCTAGCAGATTTAGAGGTGTCAAAGGCTATTTATTCAGCTTCCGAGTTGGACTGATCATAGCACCGAGCTGTGACTCATTCGTTTCTAAAGAAACATGCAGTCCATACAAAATGAATGATCAATATCAAAAACTATTCTTAAACTTCAGTAGTCAATTATATTTTTTTTTATTAATAATCAATATCGAGAATATTTTTCTCGAATGATCTTAAACCTGTAGCCTCTAAAATTACACGTTTAGGTCCCAAATTTCAAACTTTCCATGGGCCAACATATAAACATGCAAAGGAGAAATCCTTCCCTCCCCCCATTTCTACCTTTATTTTGAAGAATATTTTGAATAAGCCTGTAATATGGTTGCCGTGGAGCGACAACTCTTCTCTTACTGGGGAAATATTTTGCGTAAAACACAAAAATTACGTTCATATACTTACCTGTAAAGAGGGAAGGGGGATTCCCTATAAAAAAAGATCTTTTAAAGAAGCTCCCCAAATAAACATTGAAATTACATTCCAAAAATCAATTTTTGACCTTTCAAGCCCCCTCTCACGGGAAGCATTTTAAAAGATGCACTTTATCAAGAGTAATTATTATCATTCTCGAAGCATTGTTAAACGAATGATAACCTTGAATTTTGAAAACAGCGGTTGGGAGGGAGAGTAACAACTATCTTCACATTTAAGAGAACCCTGGATCAAATCGTTCGTAATAACAGACTGTAACTAGTGAGAGACCCTCGTTGATAGAAAACAAAACTCTAAAAACAAATTATTATTGCTGCTAATCCTGTTTGGTTGTGCCAGTTTTGTGTTTTTAGTTTATTTAATACAAGGAACAAAAAAGTCCTTAAGTAGCCTGCAGATTTAAGAAACTCAAGTACACTCAGTTTTCAGCAAAACACTAGTTATTTTATTTAAACCAGTATTGCAGATATATGGAGTACAAAATGCGAAGCAATAACGTTTACTCCTTTTAATTTTCAACATGTCTCTTTAATCCATAAGAAAAGCTTTGTTTTTACTCAAAAAAGAGCTAACATGTTTTAGATACTACATCCCAAGCAAGAAGACTACATAATTAACGTATCGTGTTGATTTTGGACAACTGAGCTATATCACTTATTTGCCTTGTGGAAGAATGAAAAGTCTATACCCGCAGGGCTGTTTAGTCTTTATATATTTTTGGAATTATCAGCTTATACAATTTATCAACAGAATTTCGCGTGTTTCAGATTGACAAATATTGTATCAACGTCTGCAAGCACAAGTTGAGCACTTGATATAAAAAACAAAATGGTAAGTTAAAATACTAATTTCAAACGGTTTGGTCTCAGACTCACAAAATATTTACTTTCATATTTCAAGGTAAACTTAGCTTCCTATTGAATTAAAGAGATACTTAAATCCTATGAAAAGCCACCAAGACAAAATTTAAGGGCTTAAATGCTTACTCCTGATCCATAGAAAACAGTTATTCGAATAAACTTTAAGCATTCCACTCTTTTATGAGAACAAGGAACTAAGACTGCGTTGGATAATTCCTTAATTGATCTTTTTTCTTCTTTTTTTATGGAGAGGGTTCGGCATTGTACAAGTTTGTAGGAAGAGAGAAAGAGAGAGAGAGAGAGAGAGGGAGAGAGAGAGATAGATAGAGAGAGTAAGATAGCGCGATATAGTAAGGATGTGAGAGATAGAGATAGAGATAGATAGAGATATAGATTTATAGATTGATATATAGATATAGAGATAGATATAGATCGTTCTATAGAGAGATAGAGATATTTATATAGATTTAGATAGATAGAGATAGAGAAAGAGAGAGATAGAGAGAGAGAGAGAGAGAGTGATGATGATGATAATACTTTATTTGGAAATGGCTGTCAAAAGCTATAATAAATCGAATTCATTAGGTAAAAAAAAAAAAAAATTGAAAAAAGGACCGAAAACCGCCGGACATAAGCATGGGTGCATTTCTGAGGACCAAAGACCCGAGTTACACACCATAAATAGGAGAGCGAAAGGAGGAAGACAACAAATAACCTGCAAAGAACAGACATATAGGGGTTTAGTGCAGTGGTAGATTCAGGGGGAGGACGAGGGGGCGCGCCCCCCCCTAATGTCGTCTAAAGTAGTGTAATTTACTTAATTAACGCAAATCTGCGTTAATTAAACTTACTCCTAACGCAAGTTTATCGGATCAGCCTATTTTGAGCCCCCTCAACTAAAAAAAAATCATGGATCCACCCCTGGTTTAGTGGGCTATGATACTTAGAGAAAATGTAATCGAGCCAGACTGTACAAAACACAGGCAACTCTTTTGTTTTAACGGGTAGCAACCCATCCAGTTTTATGGAGACAAGAATAAGGAATTTTAGCTTTTTTGTATATAATCCAAAGATGGTTTTTCTGAGTAGATTCTACTCCAAAAGGAGCGCCTTAGCTCCGCCTTCGAGTTCAACTGAGATAGACGCGTGCAAACGCGTGCAATCGCCTCGATTGACCAAAGCAACACCAGTTGACGTTAGCATTCGCTTTGATTCGGACCAAATTAAATAATGAGTGTAAGTGAGATAGTGATTGGATTGTTGGACAATTTAGTCGACGAAGATTATGATCGTGAGAGGCGTGGAAGGCAATATAAAGCTCATTTGCGTCGCAGAAGACTCTCAAGTGAGAGTGATAGCGATCAAACGAATGGCTCTCGGAGCCCAGAGTTTCAAACTCGTGCTCGATATGGCTCTCGGAGCCCTGAAATTAGTTCTAGGAACGAAAAATCTTGCTCTCGGAGCCCCATAAAAATCCATGACACAAAGCGGAAGGCTTCTCCGGAAAAGCACAAAAGTAAAAGATTAAAAGAAAACACGTTAAATAACGCTCTATTCAAAAAGATTTCTGAAGAACCTTCTGGTACCAAAGAGGGTCCCAAGATCCACAAGAAACTTGCCAAAGTTGCAAATTGAGCTTTCTCTGAGCCTTTGGAAATAGTGAAGCTAAAAGAGTTATTTGAGCGTCACCCTAGGCCTGCGAATACCGATAAAATTGTTCCTCCAAAGGTGAATAGTGAAATTTGGGCTATTCTCTCCTCACAGGCTAAACAGAGGGATGCTAAGGCACTTCAAGTGCAGCGGACAATTGTTCATTCAACATTTCGTGTTTTAGAGGCAGCGAATGCGATTCTTGAGCTAGAAATTGAGCATATTAAAGAAAAGATTGTCAAAAACCTTACAGATGCAGTTCACATGCTTGGCCACACCAATTACGATCTAAGTCTAAAAAGACGTCATGCAATGAAATTCGAATTGAGCCCAGATCCCACTGTAGCATCAGCTTTATGTGCTCCTGAAGTCAAAGTCACGGAGTTTCTTTTTGGCAAAGCTGTTGCCAAAACAACGTCTAAAGCTAAATCCGTGGTGGATTTAAAAAATCTTTTGGAAGACCAAAAAACGTACAAGGGGGGGCCTACCGTTATCGCCGATGGCAGAACGAGGTCCCTCGTCCAAATTATCGCAGAAGGCAGGGCCAGGACCGTCAAATTCCAGAAATTCCAGAATTTCCAGAAAAGGGATCGCAAATAGCTGGTATGAACTATTTAACATACCCCGCCCTTGATTTTTATAATTTTGTTGTTAATTTCAATAGGCAGTCACAACATTTGGCTGATAACTTTAAAGCTGGGAGAATTAGTAAGTACATCTCAAAATGGCAGTCAATAACCAGTGATTTGTACATTTTGAACATTGTACCCTCTGGATATAAGATTGAATTTGATAAAACACCACTAACAGCTTTGAAAACAAAAAACTAGAGTCTTATGTTGGAACAAATACAGGATATAAGAAAAGAAGTTGATATTTTTTTGCATAAAAGTGTTATTGTTAAAATACCCGAGTTCAGAATAAAGGAAATACGTTGTATTTCTCCCATTTTTACAGTCCCAAAGAAAGATGGGTCTACTCGGTTTATTCTTAATCTTAAAAATTTAAACGAAAACATTAAATATTACCATTTTAAAATGGAAAGTGTTTATTCTGCGGTTCTTTTGATGACCAAAAATTGTTATATGGCCTCTATTGACCCAGTCGATTTTTATTATTCATGCCCTGTTGACTTTGATGATCAAAAGTGGCTTTGTTTTAAAGTTGAACTTTGTTATGCGTTCACTTCAATGCCAAATGGCTTATCATCTGCTCCAAGGGTTCTTACGAAACTTATGAAGCCTGTTATCTCCCTGCTTCGAAGAAAAGGGTATTTGTCAGTTGTGTATTTAGATGATTCTCTCCTTCTGGGAAGGTCATATTTACAATGTCAAAATAATGTCTATGAAACAGCGAAATTACTGTCAGAGCTGGGGTTTGTGATCCACCCGGGAAATGTCAGTTCTCATTCAAAGCCAACAAATAGAATTTAAGGGTTTTTTGTTAGATTCGCGATCAATGCGTATTTTCCTGCCGGAAAGAAAAATTAAAAAAGTTATACATTTGGTTTCAAAAATTCTTAGTAAAAAAATGACTAAGATTCAAGAATTGGCCGAAACTCTCGGCGTTCTTGTTTCAACATTTCCAGCAGTAGAATTAGGGCCTTTATATTACCGGAAAGCGGAATCGTTGAAAACTCAAGCATTAAGGTACGCGAAGGGTGATTTTGCGGCAAGTATAGTTTTAACATCCGACGTAAATTCGGAACTACAATGGCGGTTGGATATTGCCAATCATGCTTCTAAAGCAATTGAGTCTAGATCAATTGCCAAATATTTGTGTAGTGATGCGTCGAAACTAAGTTGGGCACTCGTGGATGAATATTCCATGAAAACGGCCACAGGTGAATGGTCCTTAGAAGAGAAGAGATTTGATATCAATGTCTTAGAAACGAAGGCCGTTTATCTGGGATTAAAATGTTTTGCCCAGGATATTAAAGGCATGCATGTTCGGCTGCGTTCTCACAATATAACCACATTAGCTTATATAAATAAAATGGGAGGATCAAAATCTAAATTTTGTAATTATTTCACAAATAAGGTCTGGCAGGTAGTATTGCAGGGGAAAGGGTGGATATCTGCAGAACATGTGCCTGGGGTTGCTAATATCGCGGATAAAGCATCACAAAAAATTGATAATGAAAAGGAATGGAAATATGATTCTGGAATATTTATTATTTTGAATTTTTTGGTATGTCAGTCAATAGATATTGATTTGTTTGCGACTAGATTAAATTTTCAGATTAAACCATTTGTTTCTTGGAAACCAGATCCAGAATATTTTTTTGTAGATGCATTTGCAATGAATTGGAAGCCTTATTTCTATTATGCATTCCCCCCATTCAGTTTACTTCTGAGGACCCTTCAGAAGGTGGAAACAGATCAGGCTACTGGTATTTTGATCTTTCCAAATTGGACCCCACAAGTAAGGTATCCCTTACTATTAAAGCTTCTAATAGGAAGTCCAATATTTCTACCAAATGATATTTTTACTTTGTCTCTCCCACAGAAACCGACCTTGCACCATCCATTGTCCAAGACGTTACGCCTAGCGGCTTGTGTCGTCTCCGGCAAGGGCTTCACCACCAAGGATATTCTCCCTCCACAGTCTATATTATCATGGATGGATGGCGGGATTCGACTAAGCGCCAGTACAAAGTTTACATTGAAAAATGAATCGACTTTTGTGGAAGAAAACACAATCCAGGCCTTGGAGGCAACTCTACCGGAGACTTTGACCTTTCTTACGGAACTTTTTCACTCAGGTGTTGGATACAGTGCTATTAATACTGCGAGGAGTGCTTTATCGGCAATTTTACCAATCCTTCAGTTAGGCAGTAATCACATCACCAAGAAGTTTATGAGAGGTGTCTTTAATAGAAGACCTAGTCTACCCAAGATTTCAAGTATTTGGGATGTAAAATGTGTATTCGATCTCTTTAGACTGCCAGCTTGGGATATTGAAAATCTTCAATTAAAGACACTAACACAAAAATTAGCAGTTGTATTGATTTTATCAGCTTGTGAAAGAGTTCAGTTTTTGGCCAGTTTATCACTTAGTAATATGGTACATAATGATGATGGAAGTTTTGATTTTCAAATCAATGTGTGTTAAAAACATCGAAACCGGGCAACCACAAATCAGTAGTTAAATTTCGGCCTTTTCAAGAGTCGTCCCTGTGTCCGGCAACGCACCTAGATAGTTATATTAGAATGAAATCATATCCGAACAGAAACGACGCACTTTTTCTTACATATCGTAAGCCTCATACTGCTGCATCCAAGTCATCTATTTCTAGATGGATGAAAGTAGTTTTATTTCTTGCAAGTATAGATATCAGTGTTTATGGTGCTCATAGCACACGGTCTGCCTCAACGTCCAACCTTGAAGCAAGAGGAATTGATGTAGATCAAATCATAAAATATGTAGGCTGGACAAATTCCAAAACGTTTGCAAGGTTTTATAATAAACCAATTGAAAGTGGTCAGCAGTTATCTGTCTTTTGAATTTATTCACTGTAGTTTGTTATATTTTAAATATCTTCCTATAAATGAATTTTTGTACAACAGCCTCTTTTGATGAATAAGGCTATTGTTGATTATTAGTGTTGGTTTAGCTAATGCTGAACTTCAAAATCTCAGTTGAACTCAAGGCGGAGCAATGACGCTCCTTTTGAAGTAGAATTGATAAATTAAACGAAAACTTACAAAGTTTGAAGTTGGGTTGTAATTCTACTCCAAAGAAGGAGCGCCAGCGTAGCTGAGAGTTCAACTGCCCTTTCAATTTCCCTTCCCGTTGAACTCTCAGCGTTTCATCTTGAGCTTAACCACTGCATATTATAATGACTTTAAAATACTGGTGTTGCTTTGGTCAATCGAGGCGATTGCACGCGTCCATCTCTCAGTTGAACGCTCAGCTACGCTGGTACTCCTTCTTTTGAGTAGAACTACAATCAAACTTCAAACTTGGCAAGTTTTCGTTTAATCTATCAATTAAATTTTATTGTTAAGTTCTTAAATCTTGAAGAGTTGTCGGAGAAAACAGACGCGCTACAATAGCAGCCAGTCGAGGTATAGGTGCACATAATGAAAACGTGTTATAGAGCACTAAAGTTTAATCAAATATATAACTGAAAGGATTTATTAGCTTTTTTAACAACATTTGGAAAATATATGTTATATGTCCGTCATGAATCCTCATATATCCTCCGTCATAATCCGTCATATATCCTTAGTCAGTCATTTCGAGTGGTGGGTAAGCAAGGCCACCCAGAGGGGGGGGGGGGGTTGGGGGTTTGAGCCCCCCCCCCCGAAATGTTTGCCTGACTCGTAAAAGCGTAACAAAAATGGATATAAAACAAATTTTGTATAAGTCTTTTTAGTTTTTTGTATACCCCCCCCCCCGAAAATTGTTGTTTTTTAGTAAAACCACCTCCGAAAAAAAAATCCTGGGTATGGTCTTGGGTAGGATTAGAAAAGAGAAGGATGATTTTCAGTAAAGATACAGCAGTGTTGTAAGATAGAGCTGATGATTTCTTTTAAGTTCATTTATTTCTGGTTTTAACGCTCTCTCTTCGGCTGTCCTCCCTCAAAACTTAGCATATACAGGGAAATTCAATTCTGATTTAAGGGCATACACCTTATCTTTTCACGATGAGTCCGAAAGTGCAGTCAGAATTTTTCTATCTGCTATACTTTCTGAGATATGACCTATTATCTATTGGGTTAAAACCGGTGTCACCGGTTTTTACAACCAGAACCTCGTAAAGACATACAAGAATACGATTAAAAAAAAAAGAAAAAAAAAAAAACGGACTCCGTGAAACCTATTGTTGACATTCTTGCATCTATTTCTCCGGTAAAAAAAAATGAGAACAAAATTCTATTTTTTTGAAAAACTGAAAGTTTTTTTTCTAGTAAAGAATTTTTTTTATAGTAAGAAATTGAGTTCTAGTAAAAAGAAACAACGATATCTTACTCAGAAATAGCCTAAATTAATCAAAATACTCTCTACGGAATTATTTTGAGAAGTAATTTTTTAGGCTTAGGAGGGCAGACTATTCCTCATAAATCTATCTTTTCCTTGGGAGAAAAAACATTTAAATCTCTTTCTAAACTTTTTTTTCAAATCCAGTTATAGGAAAATAAGAAAAGAAGATTCCCATAAAAAATAAAGCCTCCTAGAAATCCTATGGCACAAACAGAATATCCTATCTTCAGAAGTGTCAAGGATGTCAAGAACAAAAACAAAATTCTATAAGCTAGATTGCTGGAATGACAACGAATAAAGACAAAAAAACAAAATCACAAAACTATAAAGAGTGGATATGAAGCCGTAAATTCCAACTCTTTCCAAGAGATTTTCAAAAATACAACTGGATTTCTCAGTTTGAATCTAAGAAAGCTTTACTGAAAAAAAGGTTTGGCGCTGTTATTTGTAACATGTACTAGGGAGCAGGAAGACAATCAAATATACGGGTATATCGTAGTAAAACGAGTCATTTTTCTTCCAGAATACCATGAAAAACACTCAGTTACAATGGCTATTTATAAGGTTTTTTCTTTCCACACAAATCATAGTCTTATTTACTTAGTAGCTTCAATGTACAATCAAAAAATACGAGGAAAGGCAACTGCTGTAGATGCAAGCAACCCTGCTGATTTGAGACAATTGCAGCTGTTATTGAATTTTCATTACCATTTATGGAGTTGAAAGGTTGAGAAGAACAGTAAGGGTAACATTATAATCTCCATGGTTTGTAATCCTCCGAAGATTCATAATCCCTCTCTTCTATACACCCCCTCCCAGCCGCCTTAGCAAGTGAAAACTAAAAAACATGTTTTGAAAAAATGAAAAATTAAAAATATCATTTAAATTTGATATAGAAAATAGCAATTGTTATTTATGTTTACCTTAAGGTAAAAGTTGATTACGAAAGCTATTTTACGGGAATTTCAAAAACGATTTTCAAATGCTGATGTGTATCTTTTTTTCTTTTTTCTTTTCTGCAGCACTAGCAGGGCACTGAAACGCCGTAGAGACCTATTTAAGAGCTCATGTGAAAGCTAATGCTTTCATCAACAGTAAAAGTTGATTGCGAAAACAGTTTTTCGGGAATTTTGAAAAATATTTTGAAACCCTGACGTGTCTCTTTTCTTTCTTATTTCACTAACCTTGGCAGGGCAGTAAAACATTGTAAAGAGCTGTTTAAAAGCTAATTTGGAAGCTAATGCCTAAAATTCATTTACGTGTTTAGTATAAATTTATCTCAACAACGCCATTGCAAAGTGGCATATGGCATCAACAATGAGGACTTTTTGTGCCATTCCTGGGGTGAATAGGCTTGGAAACATAAACAGTGTGCCGTTGAAATCTCCAAGGTCCACAAATTTTTCGCTGGAGGTTTATAATCTCCCTCCTGAGTTTTCCCCTTCCGGTCCCCTTAATAAGCGAAAACTAAAAAACGAACTTTAAAAAAACTGCCTGGTAAGAAAATTTTTTCTACACAAATTCAAAGCTGATACGGGAATGATGATATATGCTATTTATGTTTGTTTTAATAGTAAAAGTTAAATACAAAAACACATTTAAGGTCATTTCAAAGAAGAGCTTAAAATACTAATGTGTTTATTTTTTTTTTCGCCATCACTAGCGGCTTACTGGAGCATAGTAGGAGCGAGTGGGGTCAAAATCGGCGTCCAAAGTTTTCACAATAAGGGTCAAGGCATACAAGAATCAGTCACCATTTTTGATGCAATAAACAGACCCATCATTTGGGGATAGGGAGGGTGCTAGTCTTTTTGAATTTGGTCTATTTTCTTTTATTCTTCATGTTTATTGATCATGTTTTATCGTGTAAATATGTTTTATTGATCGCTTACTCTGAAATACTGAAGTCCAAGAAGTAAAAACAACAAAAGTGTCCTTTTTTATAAGTTCAAATTCTTTGCGAAATTGTGGCCGAAAAATTGCAATATAATAACACGTTTTTCTGTAAATTATATTAAATTCATGTCTAAAATGCTGTTAATGTCTTTCAGTTTTCTAAAATCTAAAAAAATATTCCATATAGGACAATATTTAATAAACAATTGATTTTTTTCTTATCTGCAACTTCTGAGACAAAATCGTTCTTTTCATTGTGAGAAAGTCCAAGAGAGGTGGGAAGAAAACAAAATGCATGTCAAATTCTTTAGTTTCCTTGCTTAATTTAGGCAAATAATCTTTTTGTAAGGTTTACTATCAATATTAGAAAAAAAAACTGAAAACAAAAAAAGTTATTTAAAAAAGCAGAGCTTTTCTGAAGAATTAAAGAGTTAAGTTGGAATTTAAAATAAAAAAAAAATATTCTTCCCAGTTGATGCAACATACATACGCAGAACTAAGTCAAATAAACTACTCGTGGTATTTCCCTATGTTTGTAGAATTTTGAAAAATTAGCGCTTTACTGCCAACCGAGCAAAACAGAAAATAAAACGAGCAAACCGAGTTTTTTAGAGGATTTAATTGTATACTATAAGTTATCGATATCATGGTCGGTGGATGACTACTGACTGAGCGCTTTATAAACTATTCTTTTATTTTCCGCAGACCACTTAAGTACATTTCTGCTCCTAAGAGAACATCCTGTTTTTTGTGTCGGTTTTGTGTTCAGTAGAGCGCTAGCTTTTCAAAATTCAACAGATATAGGGAAAATATCTGGAATAAGTTATTCCGCAATTGGCAAAAGGTGCTTGTTTCCACGGATGGCCGTGGAAACAAGAAGGCCTCTTATAGAAGAACATCCAGCCAAGATTAGGTACCGGCTGGGAACATTTCAAAATTTGGGTGTTCAGCTGGATGATAAAGTTGTGGAGGGTAAGGTCCGACAGCTGGCAGGAAATATAATAAGGATGGGGAAATATGCCCCTAGTATACAAACACTTTGTTAGGTTTTTTATGGGTGTTAGCAATTAGCCTGAGCTTTGGCTGAGTTTGGTGAGTCCGCACCCATAATAATAATAATAATACAATAACAATAATAAAAGGAAAATATCACGTGTCAGTTTATTTGAGCTAGTTTTGCAGATACATGTTGCATAAACTGCGAAACAATAATTATTGTTTGTTTAAGTTACAACTTCACTCTTTACTTTCATAAGAAAAGCAAGTTTTTTTAAAATTAATCACGCCTAAAAATCATATCTGACATTTTGATTCCTTTGAGATTATAGTTAAAAACTGTTTACTCAGTTGTCTCAGAAGGAGTATTAGTATAGCAACTTAGTTCAGAAAAATGAAGTGTGATCGAATATGCATTCTTCTGCAGATCCGCCCTTTGAGAACAGATCATAAAACAGTTTATAATAACTATATCAGAAGTGTAAACATGTTAGATACAACTTTTAGGCATGGCAACAATGGAATGCTAAAATTTTAGTAGTCATAATTCATCAACTATAGTTAATTGTGTTGAAATATTGTTGGACAGGCTCTCGTAATTTAATCCCCTTTTTTACAGTAAGAAATACCAGCAGCTATCCATCAACAAAATTGAGTTTAAAATTGTTACAAAAAGATTATCTTAATTAGTTATTCCTTTTTGTGGAGTTTTTACTTCCTTTAATAGCCTACAGTTTTTTCCACGTCTTTGAACGTTTTATACTGCTCACTAATTTAATTTTGCCGATACAGAAAGATATAGCAGATTAAAAAACACATACAAGTAGTAATACTTTTATTGTGTCCGTCTGACTATTTTAAACTGTTTCTTTATACCTCGTATAACAAGAAAATGAATGATTTCCAGCTTTTGGAACCGATTCCGGAACATCACCAGCTATATAAGAAAGAGCAAATAGTATGGAAATACTAGAAGTGCAATTCAATAATAAACTCAAATACTGAGGAAGACAACATTATCTTTCATAATATAAGACAGAAAAAATCCAACAAGTAAATTTGTCCCAAAGAAACAAAACTAGATTAGGAATTGAATATTCCCAACATACGTACGACGCTCGTCACATCAACAATAAAAAAAGCGTTACTCTGTACAAGTAAATACAAGAAAGAGAGAGAGAGAGAGAGAGAGAGAGAGAGAGAGAGAGAGAGAGAGAGAGAGAGAGAGAGAGAGAGAGAGAGAGAGAGAGAGAGAGAGAGAGAGAGAGAGAGACAGAGACAGAGAGAGAGACAGAGAGACAGAGAGAGAGAGAGAGAGAGAAAGAAAGAGAAAGAAAGAGAGAGAGAGAAGGGGGAAGGGCATGCCATTTAAGATGTCAAAGTGCCTTACCATATTCAAGGTATTCATTTGCAGCAATATCACTCATCATTTCTTCATGACTAATAAAAAAGTAGTTTCTGCCATTCTCCTCATCTTTCCTGGGCGCTCGTGTTGTATCTATGTAAAAGAATGCTATAATGCAGTGAAAGGAAGACAAATAAGAAACGAATGCGATCAAACCATGAAGTTCTTCTTAAATAATACTCTTAACAGCTCTTTTCTTGTGAGAATGAACATATTCAGAGTTACAATTCAAGTTGTAATGCTATTACTACGTGAGCAGGAAGGAGTATGCCAACAATTTAGCAAAACTATCAAAAATACTAAAGGAGGCAATGTTATGATAGATACACCTAGTGCAGGTCTAGGCTTTACCCCCCCCCCCCCAAATGGAAAAATCCTCTACGCGCAAAATTGAGCAGCCAAAGAGAAAGTATAAAAGAGGTACCTCAAAATGTCGATCAGATGCCCTAAGGGGTAACAAAAGGACCAGACATCAAAACAGTTTTAGGACAGTTGCTGGTTGGTCTCCAATCACTTTCGACTTGAAAAAAAGTTATCAATTTCTGATCGAACGAGCATCCTCCGAAGTTTCCACGACCATGAGAAAGAGGTGGCAATGAGGAAGGTGCAGTCTCCCTCCTATACGGAATATATTCTTCTCATTTTGATGTTAGATTTTACTCTTTACTGTCATAATGACTGCGTAGGCCAGAAATATTCCCAGAAATCAGGAGGGATTAAATAAATTTCTACCTTCCACACCCCCCCGCCCCTTCAAAGGTTATTCGACCACCCGAACCACAAAAACATAACATCTTAAAAACGGGCAACTTGCAGAGCTTACATCCCTGGCCCTGAGGGGCTAGAAGGAGGGTCGTTAAACCTGGAGGCATGGTTATTTGACATTTGGACTATTGTGAATAAAAGGGTTTCAAACTTTTGATCAGATGTGTTAGAGGAAAAAACAGCGGGGAGGGTCACTTGTTGTCCTCAAAATCACTTTTGACTCTTAAAAAGGGCACTAGAAATTTTAATTTGCAATCGAATGAGCACCCTCCGAAGTTTATATGACCACCCCTTGCATGTGAAGTGCCTCTGAAACAAAAATACTAACACATTGAACCCTTATGACGCTTTATTACAGGCAAAGCTATAAGATTCTCTCTGACTTAAACAGGTGAGTAGAACTTTCAATTTCCCTTCTAATGAATATCCGGAATTATCCAGGAAGAATATAGGGGAGGAGGGAATTTCCAGCGTGAGATTTTTTCGAGGGGGGGGGGTATTTTTCCGCGTGGAGAATTTTCCAGGGGATGGTATGGGGAATTTTAGGTGGGGGAGGTAAACACCTAGACCGATATCATGCATACCCAGTTTTCTATTGCAATGGGTCAATTTTTTAGCATAAACTTCGTCGAGGTGGATACCCTTGTTACCATTTCTTCAGAAGTTTTTCAACAACTTCTGAAGAAACCTATCCATCCTCTTATGAAACTTATCTATGCTTGGTGTTTGTTCCATCAGTGCTATTCAGGTGGACGCCTTTCAACTGTACTTTATGAAGAATTATATATTGCGAGAGATTGGGCTTTTTGACTTTCCATCTGGGGCAAACGAGTGAGAAGAGATCACAAGGAAAGATATTTAACGTTTTAATAAGGAAAACTTTAACTAAAACCATCAATTTATGACTGTAAGTCTTTGAAACTAGGTAAACATTTGACTATTGACAAATTTCCTCCCCTTGCAGTCGAACAGAGTAGTTCTCAGGCTTTTCTTTACTTTTAAGGCTGCTTTCTACCAAAACTAGACCTCTAATCCTACTATTTTATTGCAGATTTTATGGTAATCGTCAAGATATAGCTAAATACTAACACAGATCACAGTTACATGGGACTAAAGTAGAAAGCTATGGAGGTCCTTAATTCAGGTAAGACCTTATTTGGTTTATATTTAGCACAGATTCTTCGGTTTAATGAGTCAGAATTGGGACACTCCGACAATGTTTTCGTATACTCACCAGTGTCACGCAATATTCCGATAGAGGTAGTTCTTAGAACTTTTTTTTTCGTAAATGTTTTTTTTTGTTTACTTTTGTAAACTTATTCTTTGTAATCATATCGTACACAAAACTATTCTGCCGTGTTTAGCGTAATTGCTTTCGTCTATATTCGGTGCTCTTTATATGTTTCTTAAATCATAAATGCCAAGGAATCAATTGAATTACTTTTCTGAATACAAATCAATAGCCCACTTAAAAACATTGTTTTGTGAATGGTGAATAAGGCTTATTTAGTGGATAATTTGACCCACTTGATGGAATTTTGGAGAATTATAAATCGAAGGTTCTTCAGAACATCCAACAAATAATTTAAGGAGGGGGGGGGGTAGTCTTTACAACTGAATGGGCAACGGAAAACACGTTACCCTTTCTAGATCAGTGGCTTCACAGGGTTAATAATAAATTTGCTTTTTCAATATATCGTAAACCAACAAGTAATAACCGTTATTTATCTGTTAAGTCAATTCATTTTTTTTTCAAGTTAAAAAACAGGAATTTATTTCTTTAGTTTATAGGGTAATAAAACTAGCATCACCAAAGTATGTAGATGAGGAACTCATTTCCATTAAAGGAACTCATTTATATTTTAACCAGAAACGGGTATCCCGAAAGAAGGACATCTTAAACAACAGAAAAAATTTGAGCAAATCTAGCGTTATAGAAGAAAATCAAACTGACCAAAAAATTATATAGCTTTATCTTTTGGTCCTGTTTTATAACAAGAACTAACAAAATAATTAAAAACAAAAATATATTAGTTGCTTTCAAATCCTAAATAACTACCAGTTCTTTATTATTACAGATAAAGACGTAAATACAAGAAACATTATACATATAAAGCGGTGTATATAGAATGCCTTGTTCTTGAAAAATATATAAAAAAAAACAAGTTTTTTAAACTGAAAGTAAGGAGCGACATTAAAACTTAAAACGAACAGAAATTATTCCGTGTATGAAAGGGACTGTCCCCTCCTCAGCGCCTCGCTCTTTACGCTAAAGTTTTTTATTGTTTAAAAAAATTAAGTTTTGAGACACAGTCAAACTTTTGTGTAAAGAGTGAGGCGTCGAGGAGGGGACAGCCCCTTTTATATACGGAATAATTTCTGTTCGTTTTAAGTTTTAATGTCGCTCCTTACTTTCAGTTTAAAAAACTTGTTTTTTTATTTAATTTCTGATCGTTTTTACTTAATGCAGCTTTTATTTTGGCTCACCGTCAATGAATAAGTAAACAAAATTTGCATAAAAATTTTACTTTTATTTTGCTAAATGGCTGTCTCTACATTTGGTTCTGACGTAATTTACAAATTAACTTTCTTTAAGCTAAAGTTTGAATTTTGTTCCAATTCTTTAAAAATGGCCCCTTAATCACAAAGGCCGTTAATTAGAATAAATAGCTCTTATGAAAGTACTAAAAAATCTTTGGCTTAAAGAGCGAGGCATTGACTAGAAGGTGAACCCAATCATATAGCTAATATTTTTTGTTCGTTTTAAGTTTTGATGTTGCTCCTTACTTTCAGTTGAAAAACTTGTTTTTTTATATTTAATTTCTGATTTTTGTTTTAAATAATGATGGGAAATCCGGCGCCCCCTTCATAGCCATGTCCCTTCCCCCATGACAACTTCCTTCATGAAAAGATCCTTCCATATAACCCCCGACCCACCCCACTCCCCACTACCAGAAAAAAATTCCCCCTGAAAACGTCTGTATACTTCCCAATAACCAATACTATATGTTAACATTGGGTAAAGTTCATAACTTTCAGCCCTCCCCCTGGGGGCTTCGAGGGATTAAATCATCCTAAAAGACATAGTTATAATATTTTCGACCATGCTGAACAAAATGGCTATGAAAATTTTGATCGGGTGACTTTGGGAAAAAAGTGAGCGTGGGAGGGGGCCTAGTTGCCCTCCATTTTTTTTGTCACTTAAAAAGGGCACTAGAACTTTTAATTTCCGTTTCAATGAGCCCTCCCACGATATTCTAGGACCACTGGATCGATACGATCACCCCTGAAAAAAAAAAAAAAAAAAAAAAAAAAAAAAAAAAAAAAAAAAACACGCATCCGTGATCTTTCTTCTGGTAAAAAATGGAAAATTCCACATTTTTGTAGATAGGAGCTTGAAACCTCTACAGTAGGGTTCTTTAATAAGCTGAATATGATGGTGTGATTTTCATTAAGGTTCTATAACTTTTAGGGGTCTTTCCCCCTTTTTCCGAAAATCAGCCAAATTTTCTCAGGCGCGTAAATTTTGATGGGTAAGATTAAACTTGATGAAACTTATATATTTGAAATCAGAATTAAAATCTGATTTCTTTGATGTATTTACTGGTATCAAAATTCCGTTTTTTAGAGTTTCGGTTACCATTGAGCCGGGTCCTTACTTACAGTTCGTTACCCCGAACTGTTTGATATTATGTTGGGAGTATCCAGCAAAATTTAAAAAATAGACTCCAAAAATGCAAAATAGCGATAGCTTCTTCCTAAAAGTCTAATAAAAACCAGGAGCTTCTGATTCAACAGTTGTAGGACATCTTATGTACCATGTGGAACATCTTTGATCTTATGTACCATATACTTTTGGCCAGAAGGAAATATTTGATAATTATGTTGGGCTATTTCAAAGTTTTAGAGAAATTATACAAATTAAAAAAAAAATTACATACAAGGGGATTGGTATAAATCGAGAAGAAGGGGAACATCGATAAAATACAATTAAATAAAATACAATTAATAGAAAAAACAGACTTAAAGCATTTATGCTTATAAAAGTAAAGAAGATCATGGAATTTGCATAATCAGCCCCACACAAGTTTGAACTTAAAAAGATAACCTTTGGAAAAATCAATGAGCTTGTGCAAGTTTAGCAATGCCAAAGATTCATTCAATTCTTCAGTCATAATTGTTCCTTAACCCGTATTACATTTAACCTAGGGCATACATAAGATTCTCAATAAAGATACTTTTTTTAAGAAATCCATTGTGTTTTCTAATTACGCTTTGCTTAGGCTAATTTTCATTCGTCAATAAAAGCTTCTGGATTTGAAGCCAAATATTCGGACTTTCATTATTATATTTGACGTAAAATTGTTTTCTTATTTTTGCTATTTTATTAAAAGATTTGATCGTTTTTTAATATATTTACATTAGAATCGTACCTTAAGTCGCTACACTAACTGTATTCATTAAATCCTTGGCATTTAAAGCCCATCTACAAAATTTTTTTTACTAATTAGCACTTTCTAAATTTTCGTATTAGTAAAATCTCATTGTTAATATGCCTTTAAAGCTATGGTTTGTTTAAATGCAACTATTAGACTTAAGACAACGGCCAGGGAATTAATTGGCCTTATTCTTAACAAGATAAATATAACTAATTAAGAAATTATTTAAATTAGTAATAAAATGCATATTAAGAACAGGTTAATAAACGGCTCTTCTTTAAACAGTTACTATCGACAAATTGACTTTATAATATAAAGAAAGAAAACGAACAACAGTATTCGTCGATGGCCATTCAGAATTTTTTGATTTTGTGCAAATCGCGGATATTGGCGAATGACGCACTTTATGGTTGTTAGGTATTCGGTTTTAATTCTTATAATTTTTGGCTGTTATTGAATTTTATTTATCTTTGAGGCGGTTGTTCTCTCAAAATATTCGCTTGGTGTGTTTCTTCAGTATTTTCGTTTGGCCTTTAAAAAAACCATTTTCGATCGTTTTCTTTCTTTCTGTTATGGCAAGCCAATGTGGTTTAAGAAATTGACTTTATAACACATTTTTTTTTTGCTAAGCGAGGCGATTTAAACATTACAACCTATTTTTTTTTATTCAAAAAGACAATCAAGAATTTCGGGACACAAGGGCAAATTTTCCATTTTGAAACTTCTAAGTTTCTAGAGGTACTTACGAGGTATTGGGTATGCATATTTGTCTGGATGGTTTCCAATGATGGTATTCTTTATGTGCCTTCTGCCAACGCCATGTGCCCCAAGGAGTACAAGGGTTTTCCTCTTGAAAGTTGGCAGCCTCACAACCTCCTCGTAGGCTCTAAGGTCCAATTGATCAAATATTGCATTATGTTTTGTAGAATTTTTATCCTTAGATTGTTTCTTCTTTTTGATGAAAAATGAGCAATTAACTGAAAGGAAATTTTAGATTTTAATTGCAGACAAACATAAAGAAAGAAAAGGTCCCAATAAACGAGCTAACTACTGGTTCAGTTTCAAAAACGAGCTTAATAGAGACTCATTAAAAACAATCTAGACCCTGACTCAGTCCAATAACCCAGTTAAATCTTGATTTGATACAAAACCAAGCAACCTCAAAGCTGCAGAATTTCAATGACTAGGTTCAAAAACGAGTTCGTCAAGTCTTGTATCGGTATTACAATGAGCAAAGTCCCGATTCAGTGCAATACCGATTTAAGTCCTAATTTGAAGCACAAACGGGCAAAGTCAAATTTTGGCAAACAAAAAAGGGTCAAGTCTAAACTCCGTGACGAGCTATGGCAGAATTTGGTGTGAAAACTGGCTAGGTCTAATCTATAGAATTTTGACGTCACGTGAAGTTCTCTGTGTTTTTTTTTTTATCAATTGCCTAAACATTATAAGACGAATACCTTGCTTCAATCGGACATGAAATTTACTTGTTATTAGTTCAGCTTGTGTTGTCCATCTCGTTTTTAGTTCTCGTAATATTAGTTTTTATTTATGTTTTTTTATGTCTTGTAAACTAATGCCTATCGAATTGTCACTACCAACCAAAGGTGAAATTTTTTCGATAGAAAACACTAAGCGAATAATTTGCTAACTGGAAAATTCAATTTGCATAGCTTACTTGGCAAAATTATCATCAAATGAACAGTAAGCATACTTTGAGGAAATAGGAAATAACTGTCTTCCAAGGGATTTCCCCCTTCTGCATCATTTCCATCAGTTCAAATGCAATTTACATGCAAAGCTAGCATAAAATTTAATTCTTGGAGATCGGGAGAAAACTTACACCAATGCGAGAGCGGAAGATTAAGGAGCAAACAAAAAAAGAACAAAAATATTAATTGCTCATTAAGGTATGAACCTTATCTGCGGACTAAACAGTTTAAAATAGCAAGTTAGTTTCTCCAAGTTTCTTTCTTAATTCAAATTATTTCTTAATTTTTTCTTAGTTCAATAATTGGGACTTCCGGTTCATTCATTAGATTTATCTTTTATTTCCTAGTTATTGAACTCTCTCAGACAAATCTAGTGAATGAACCGGAAGGTGTTATTTTGTTCTGTATAAATACATTAGTTTTAATGTTTAAGTTATTGTACTGAGGACGATCGCTGTATATGTGGTCGAAATATCCAGACTTTTGTATCTGTTTTTAAAGTCTAAAAAAAGACTTATCCCCATTTCACCGTTTATTTGTTCGTCATAGAAAGACAGTGTGGTTTTGGAAAAAAAACAACATTATTTGAGCTGTTACGTCCAAAAAAAATCAATAAACAAAAAAAAAAATCAGTCAAGCGAGAAAAAGTTGCCATTTAATACTGTTTCAGGAATGGTAACTATTATTTCGGTTCACTCTTTTTGCATGAGTAGCACTGATGTCTCCTTTTTTCTTCCTTTCCACGTCATTACTGGGACACTGGAACATCACAGATAGCTTTAAAGAGGCTTATTGATTAGCTAATCTATCTACAAGCTTTTTATAAAATAATAGAAAACTACTTTTTCCGTCAAAGCAGTTTTTCAAAGAAAAGCAAAGAGCTACATTAAACCTATGACGAGCGGAAATAAAGTCAAATAGTGATTGAAGTGCAAAACCGACCTAACTTACCATCCAGAAAAAATGAAACCAGAAAAAAACAGAAATAACAGTAAATGCTACTACTACTACTAACAACTCACCGCAGCATCAAGCCCCCTGAGGCCAACACAGATACGCACGCTCCCCCTCCATCCCAATCTATTCAAAGACTCCCTTTTTACACCCTCCCATGAAGTTCCCATTTCCTTTAAACCTTTCTTTATGACGTCCTCCCACCCAGACGAGGACAACCTGCTGTCCATTTAGCCCTAGACGGTTGGCCGAAAAGGACAGTCTTCGGCAATCTGTCATCCTTCATCCACACAACGTGCTTTAACCACCTCAACCTTTCTTTCATTATAGCCTTAGAAGACAGGATTGTAGAAAACAGTAAATAATTAAACATAACAAGATAAAAAAATACCACAAACAGGAATAGGGCAATATGTAATGGCCAGAATGTATTTTGCGCTTTACTGAAAACAATTTTTATTTCGAGGTGTGAAACAAAAATCATAACATAAACAAAAGTAAAGACAGAAAATCATAATATTAACCAAGATTACTGAAAAGAACTAATAAATTGCACATTAGCAGTTTACTATGTATTGATTCTAATTCGCGGAAGTTCTCAGCAATTCTGCATATATGAATGCTGTAGAAGGAAAAACTTTTAAAATGTATTGAGACCCGCACCTTGAATTAAGGAAAATGAGAAGGGAAACGAGGCGGAGGTAGATGCCCCAGTGAGTACGGTGTTTATTCTTAAATCGTATGCTGACTAGCAGGACTATCAGGTCCTGCAACATAGTTAAGATTTTTTATGCCAAGCTCTTCATAATTTTCGGTTACTTTGTAACAATGATTTAGGTGTTTTTTTTTTTTATAAATTGCCTTGATAACGTAACGGTAAAGTGCTATGTGGCACCGCAAATAGTATATATTTTGTATCGTATACAATTGAAACCTCCACGGCCAAAAATAATTAGCTGTAAGCGCGAAATCTCCCTCATAAATGCTCTCTCTCCCACTCCTCTTAGTAAATCAAGACTAAAAAACAAGTTTTGAAAAAAACACTATTTACGTTTATCCTAACAGCAAAAATAAACTACACAAATATATTTTAGAGGATTTCAAAAAAAAGCTTGAAATTTTAAAGTGCCTATTTTTTTCTTCTTTTTCTCAGCGCAGGTGGGGCGATGGCACATCATAGGAACGTCAAAATGTGCAACCAAGGGAATATTTCATAGTTAGGGTTTCACTTCTCCGACCGCGTCAAAGCGTACATGAATTGGTTACCGTTTTGACGTTAAACAGAGGCAATCAGTTGGGGACAGGGGAGGACCCTGCCCCTGAATTTGAAGAATTTCCTTGTTTGACCTTGTGTTCTTCGTAATAATAAAACTCTAATGATCAGTTTCCCTAAAATGGTGATATGTCCAACATCGTCCTCTCGACATAATTGAGATAAAACTAATAGATTTTTTTTTATGAAAGATTTTGGGACTTTACCTTCACCATTTAGGAGGATAGATCGCATTTGAGATATAGATGGGACAAAGGGATACTTGGGAATTCCAGGCCGAGTCACGTTATACTCGTTCTTATCGCTAAATGTCGATAGTAGAGAGGGGGGTCCGACTCGTGTCACGCACCCCTGCTGCCACCTACAACTTTTTTTGCACCCCAAATATGGGCATGGCCTCCCTAGGGAGAAAGATTGCGTAATCGGTCAATGACCTCTTTTTCCAAGGTCGATTTATTTGATGTTTCTATGTGTAATAACTCCGGGACGAAGGTTGCACATGCGCATTGAATTCTAACGGGAGCAATTTTATTGATCTAGGACTCGAGGGGGAAGTGAATTTCCGAGAACTTGATTGCGTAATCGAAGGGGAATTGAATTTCCGAGAAATTGATTGCGTAATCGAGGGGGAAGTGAATTTCCGAGAAATTGATTGCGTAATCGAGGGGGAAGTGAATTTCCGAGAAATTGATTGCGTAATCGAAGGGGAAATTGTTGATTCACGAAGAGGAAATTTAGAAACAAACATGGCTTCTTTAATCTGAGATTTACATAATCGTTAGGGGAAATTATTGATTCACGAGCGTGGGGAATTAAGAAACAAAAATAGCTTCATTTTTTTTTGGTTAGCTTAACCTGAGAAATTGATTTACATAATCGCTCGGGGAAATTATTTATTCACGAAGGGGATAATTAAGAAACATTAAGGCTTCTTTAATCTGTGATTTACATAATCGATAGGGGAAATTATTGATTCACGATGGTGGAATTAAGAAACAAACATGGCTTCATTGTTGTTTGGTTAGCTTAACCTGAGAAATTGATTTACATAATCGGCGGGGAAATTGTTGATTCACGAAGAGGGAATTAAGAAACATTAAGGCTTCTTTAATCTTTAGGCCTGAGGGATTTATTTATTATTGTTGTTTTTGGACAAGTGCATGCCATAAACCACGTGGTGCTGTCACGAGTCAGAACACCTGTGCTGTCGACCTCAATTCACCTATCGTGAATCAATAATTCCCCTTAGAAACAACAAATTAATTTCCCTTTCTTGACAGATCAATCAATCAATGACATCATCTGTCAGACTTTAAAAATTTTCGCCTAGAAACATTTCTCCAGGAATAGATCCAGGTCATTAATGTCTTTGCCTCGGGAACAGTTCTACTGGTCGAACTCCAAAGGATATTAATAACCAAAAGCCATGGAAACAATTAGGCAAGAAACATCTTAGCGATGAATTGTTTTAGCGTGCGAGAAGGTTTCCTATTAATTTGAAATGCGTTAGCACAGAGATGCCAATAACAAAGGAACACGCTGAATTTGCGTTTAGGGATTATTTGGGCGAAACCGTTTTAGACAGGTAATGGAACTATTTCGGCGAAACAGATAGAGACATTTTAAAAGAATATTTTTGAAGAGATTTTAGAAGAGAATTTAATGGTGAAACTCTGTGGTCGTTATAATACACAAGTTTCATTTGAACAGTGTTGTGAGGTCCTCTAACCCAACCCCAAAGGGTTCCAATCCTCATACCCCAACCCCG
Organism: Artemia sp. Qi Xiang Cuo; assembly: GCF_049724085.1. NCBI lineage: Eukaryota > Metazoa > Arthropoda > Branchiopoda > Anostraca > Artemiidae > Artemia > Artemia sp. Qi Xiang Cuo. The sequence goes on from NC_142811.1 coordinate 30,536,842, forward strand.
AAGGAAGCCCCCGGTCCTCAAAGGTCCACCGGGCTCCCAAAGGCCCTCCACCGGTCCCCAAATGTCCCCCAGGCCCCCAACTGCCCCCCGGACACTCAAAGGTCCCCCAAGCTCCCAAAGGGCCACCGGCACCCCCAAAGGCCCACCCCAGACCCTCAACGGCCATCCCCGGGCCCCCCAAAGGCCCATCGAGCTCCCAAAGGACCAACGGGGTCCCAAAGGCCATCCACCGGTCCCCAAATGTCACCCAGACACCCAAAGGCCCTCCCTGTGCCCCAAAGGCCCTCCCTGTGCCCCAAAGGCCCTCCCCCGACCCCCCTCCTCCTCCTCCCCCTCCTCCTCCTCCCACCTCCTCCTCCTCCCACCTCCTCCTCCTCCTCCTCCTCCTCCTCCCACCTCCTCCTCCTTCCTCCTCCTCCTCCTCCCACCTCCTCCCTCCTCCTTCTACCTCCTCCTTCCTCCTCCTCCTCCCCTCCCCTCCCCCCCCATTCCCTCATCATTTTTTATACTTTTTTGTGCATTGAGACACAGAACGACCCCCTGCCCCCGGCCCCTCCCCCTCCAAAGGTCTGATTTTTTCAAAGTTCATTTTGAATTTCTTTCATTGAAATGCAAGAGTTGGAATATTTCAGTAGTGTTTGGTTGTGGTTTACCTTGTCACAGTTACATTTTCTTGATTTTTCAAAGTTCATTTTGAATTTCTTTCGTTGAAATGCAAGAGTTGGAATATTTCAGTAGTGTGATGTTGTAGTTTACCATGTCACAGTTACATTCCCTTAATTTTTCAAAGTTCATTTTGAATTTCTTTCGTTGAAATGCAAGAGTTGGAATATTTCACTAGTGTGATGTTGTAGTTTACCCTGTCACAGTTACATTCCCTTAATTTTTCATAGTCCATTTTGAATTTCTTTCGTTGAAATGCAAGAGTTGGAATATTTCAGTAGTGTTAGGTTGCTGTTTACCATGTCACAGTTACATTTTCTTGATTTTTCAAAGTTCATTTTGAATTTCTTTCGTTGAAATGCAAGAGTTGGAATATTTCAGTAGTGTGATGTTGTAGTTTACCATGTCACAGTTACATTCCCTTAATTTTTCAAAGTTCATTTTGAATTTCTTTCGTTGAAATGCAAGAGTTGGAATATTTCACTAGTGTGATGTTGTAGTTTACCCTGTCACAGTTACATTCCCTTAATTTTTGATAGTCCATTTTGAATTTCTTTCGTTGAAATGTAAGAGTTGGAATATTTCAGTAGTGTTTGGTTGCGGTTTACATTGTCACAGTTACATTTTATTGATTTTTCAAAGTTCATTTTGAATTTCTTTCGTTGAAATGCAAGAGTTGGAATATTTCAGTAGTGGTTGGTCGGGGTTTACCTTGTCACAGTTACATTATCTTGATTTTACAAAGTTCATTTGAATTTCTTTCGTTGAAATGCTAGAGTTTGAATATTTCAGTAGTGTTTGATTGCGGTTTACCTTGTCACAGTTACATTCCCTTAATTTTTCAAAGTTCATTTTGAATTTCTTTCGATGAAATTCAAGAGTTTTAATATTTCACTAGTGTTTGGTTGTGGTTTACCATGTTACAGTTATATTCCCTTCATTTTTCAAAGTTCATTTTTAATTTCTTTCGTTGAAATGCAAGAGTTGGAATATTTTACTAGTGTTTGGTTGCGGTTAACCTTGTCACAGTTACATTTTCTTGATTTATCAAAGTTCATTTGAATTTCTTTCATTGAAATGCAAGAGTTGGAATATTTCAGTAGTGTTTGGTCGTGGTTTACCTTGTCACAGTTACATTCCCTTAATTTTTCAAAGTTCATTTTAATTTATTTCGTTTAAATTCAAGTGTTGGAATATTTCAGTAGTGTTTGGTTGCGGTTTACCTTGTCACAGTTACATTCCCTTAATTTTTCAAAGTTCATTTTGAATTTCTTTCGTTGAAATGCAAGAGTTGGAATATTTCACTAGTGTTTGGTTGAGTTTAACCATGTCACAGTTACATTATCATGATATTTAAATGTTCATTTTGAATTTCTTTAATTGAAATTCAAGAGTTTGAATATTTCAGTAGTGTTTGGTCGTGGTTTACCTTGTCACAGTTACATTCCCTTAATTTTTCAAAGTTAATTTGAATTTATTTCGTTGAAATGCAAGAGTTGGAATATTTCAGTAGTGTTTGGTTGCGGTTTACCTTGTCACAGTTACATTACCTTAATTTTTCAAAGTTCATTTTGAATTTCTTTCTCTGAAATGCAAGAGTTGGACTATTTCACTAGTGTTTGGTTGTGGTTTACCATGTCACAGTTACATTGTCCTGATTTTTCAAAGTTTATTTTGAATTTCTTTAATTGAAATGCAAGAGTTGGAATATTTCACTAGTGTTTGGTTGTGGTTTACCATGTCACAGTTACATTTTCCTGATTTTTCAAAGTTTATTTTGAATTTCTTTCATTGAAATGCAAGAGTTGGAATATTTCAGTAGTGTTTGGTTGTGGTTTACCTTGTCACAGTTACATTTTCTTGATTTTTCAAAGTTCATTTTGAATTTCTTTCATTGAAATGCAAGAGTTGGAATATTTCAGTAGTGTGATGTTGTGGTTTACATTGTCAAAGATACATTTTAGTGATTTTTCAAAGTTCATATTGAATTTCTTTCGTTGAAATGCAAGAGTTGGAATATTTCAGTAGTGTTTGGTTGTGGTTTATCTTGTCACAGTTACATTTTCTTGATTCTTCAAAGTTCTTTTTGAATTTCTTTCTTTGAAATGCACGAGTTGGAATATTTCAGTAGTGTTTTTTTGTGGTTTAGATTGTAATAGATACATATTCATGATTTTTCAAAGTTCATTTTGAATTTCTTTCGTTGAAATGCAAGAGTTGAAATATTTAAGTCGTGTTTGCTTGTGGGTTACCTTGTCACAGTTACATTTTCTTGATTTTACAAAGTTAATTTGAATTTCTTTAGTTGAAATGCAAGAGTTGGAATATTTCAGTAGTGTTTGCTTGTGGGTTACCTTGTCACAGTTACATTTTCTTGATTTTCAAATTTAATTTTTAATTTATTTCGTTGAAATACAATAGTTGGAATATTTCAGAAGTGTTTGGGTGTGGTTTCCATTGTCACAGTTACATTTTCTTGATTTTTCAAAGTTCATTTTGAATTTCTTTCGTTGAAATGCAAGAGTTGGAATATTTCAGTAGTGTTTTATTGTTGTTTACCGTGTCACAGTTACATTTTCTTGATTTTTCAAAGTTCATTTTGAATTTCTTTCGTTGAAATGCAAGAGTTGGAATATTTCAGTAGTGTTTGGTCGTGGTTTACCTTGTCACAGTTACATTTTCGTGATTTTTAAAAGTTCATTTTGAATTTCTTTCGTTGAAATGCAAGAGTTGGACTATTTCAGTAGTGTTTGGTCGTGGTTTACCTTGTCACAGTTAAATTTTCTTGATTTTTCAAATATCATTTAGAATTTTTTTCTTTGAACTGCAAGAGTTGGAATATTTCAGTAGTGTCTGGTCGTGGTTTACCTTGTAACAGTTAAATTTTCGTGATTTTTTAAATTTCATTTTAATATATTTAGTTTAAATTCAATATTTTTAATATTTAATTATTTTATTTGTGGTGTTTTAAGTTTCAAACTATAATTTTATTTAATTTTAAAATTTAAATTTTAATTTATTTAGTTTAAATTAAATAGTTTGAATATTTAATTAGTGTTTGATTGTGTTTTAACTTGTCACAGTTACATTTTCTTGATTTTTCAAAGTTCACTTTGAAGTTCTGTCTTTGAAATGCAAGAGTTGGAATATTTCAGTAGTGTTTGGTTGTGGTTTACCTTGTCACAGTTACATTTTCATGATTTTTCAAAGTTCATTTTGAATTTCTTTCGTTGAAATGCAAGAGATGGAATATTTCAATAGTGTATGGTTATGGTATACCTTGTCACAGTTACATTTTCTTGATTTTTCAATGTTCATTTTGAACTTCTTTCGTTGAAATGCAAGAGTTGAACTATTTCAGTCGTGTTTGTTCGTGGGTTACCTTGTCACAGTTACATTTTCATGATTTTTCAAAGTTTATTTTGAATTTCTTACATTGAAATGCAAGAGTTGGAATATTTCAGTAGTGTTTGGTCGTGGTTTACCTTGTCACAGATACATTTTCGTGATTTTTCAAAGCTCATTTCGAATTTCTTTCATTGAAATGCAAGAGTTGGACTATTTCAGTACTGTTTGGTTGTGGTTTACCTTGTCACAGTTACATTTTCTTGATTTTTCAAAGTTCATTTTGAATTTCTTTCGTTGAAATGCAAGAGTTGGAATATTTCTGTGGTGTTTGGTTATGGTATACCATGTCAAAGTTACATTTTCATGATTTTACAAAGTTCATTTTGAATTTCTTTCATTGAAATGCAAGAGTTGGAATATTTCAGTATTGTTTGGTCGTTGTTTACCTTGTCACAGATACATTTTCTTGATTTTTCAAACTTCATTTTGAATTTATTTCATTGAAATGCCAGAGTTTGAATATTTCAGTAGCGTTTGGTTGTGGTTTAACTTGTCACAGTTACATTTTCTTGATTTTTCAAAGTTGATTTTGAATTTCTTTCGTTGAAATGCAAGAGTTTGAATATTTGAGTTGTGTGTGTTGTTGGTATACCTTGTCAAAGTTACATATTCTTGATTTTAAAATGTTAATATTGAATTTCATACTTTGAAATTAGAGAGTTTTTATATTAAATTATTGTTCTTTAGTTTATTGAATTTTAACAGATAAATTTTATTTAATTTTAAAAGATCATTTTTAATTTCTTTCTTTGAAAAGCAAGAGTTGGAATATTTCAGTAGTGTTTACTTGTGGTTTACCTTGTCACAGTTACATTTTCTTTATTTTTTCAAAGTTCATTTGAATTTCTTTCTTTGAAATGCAAGAGTTGGAATATTTCAGTAGTGTCTGGTTTTGGTTTACCTTGTCACAGTTACATTTTCTTGATTTTTCAAAGTTCATTTTGAATTTCTTTCGTTGAAATGCAAGAATTTGAATTTTTCAGTAGTGTTTGGTTATGGTCTACATTGTCAAATTTACATTCTCTTGATTTTTTAAATTTTATTTTGAATTTCTTTCGTTGAAATGCAGGAGTTTTATTATTTCAGTAGTGTCTGATCGTGATTTACCTTGTCACAGTTACATTCTCTGGATTTTTCAAAGTTCATTTTGAATTTCTTTCATTTAAATGCAAGAGTTGAACTAATTCATTAGTGTTTGAACGTGGGTTAAATTGTAACAGTAACATTTTCTTGATTTTTCAAAGATCATTTTGACTTTATTTCGTTGAAAAGCAAGAGTTGGAATATTTCAGTAGTGTTTGCTTATTGTTTACCTTTACACAGTTACATTTTATTTATTTTACAAAGTGATTTTGAATTTCTTTAGTTGAAAAGCAAGAGATGTAATATTTCAGTAGTGTTTGGTTATGGTTTACCTTGTCACAGTTACATTTTCTTGATTTTTCAAATTTCATTTTGAATTTCTTTCTTGGAATTGCAAGAGTTGGAACATTTCAGTAGTGTTTGGTTATGGTTTACCTTGTCACAGTTACATTTTATCAATTTTTCAAATTAATTTTGAATTTCTATCGTTGAAATGCAAGAGTTGGAATATTTCAGTAGTGTTTGGTTGTCGTTTACCATGTCACAGTTACATTTTCTTGATTTTTCAAACTTCATTTTGAATTTCTTCTTTGAAATGCAAGAGTTTGAATATTTCAGTATTTTGTTGTTGTGGGTTACCTTGTCACAGTTACATTTTCTTGATTTTTCAAAGATCATTTTTGAATTTCTTTCTTTGAAATTCAAGAGGTATAATATTTAACTAGTTGCTTGTTGTTGTTTAAATTGTCACATTTAAAAAAATGTATACACATTTACACACATGTTATTATCATGAGTGCTCATGATAAGTTAACCTAACCTTTTCCGGTGAGTATGGTTAGGTTAGACTAGATTCAGTTAGGTTAGATTAGACTAGGTTAGGTTAGCCTACGTACGCTTCACTTAGGTTAGCTTAGGTTAGGTGAGAGACATGCGAAAAGTTAGGTGTATGATTAGGTTAGGTTAGGTTAGATTAGGCCAGGTTAGGTTAAGTTAGGTTAGGCTAGGTTAGCCTACGTACTGCGCGCGTACGTAGGCTAACCTAGCCTAACCTAACTTAACCTAACCTGGCCTAATCTAACCTAACCTAACCTAATCATACACCTAACTTTTCGCATGTCTCTCACCTAACCTAAGCTAACCTAAGTGAAGCGTACGTAGGCTAACCTAACCTAGTCTAATCTAACCTAACTGAATCTAGTCTAACCTAACCATACTCACCGGAAAAGGTTAGGTTAACTTATCATGAGCACTCATGATAAGCACATGTGTGTACATGTGTATACATGTGTGTACATGTGACAAGGTAAACCACAACTATACACTAGTGAAATATTCCAACTCTTGCATTTCAACGAAAGAAATTCAAAAATGAACTTTGAAAAATCAAGAAAATGTAACTGTGACAAGGTAAACCAAAACCAAACACTACTGAAATATTCCAACTCTTGCATTTCAAAGAAAGAAATTAAAAATGAATTTTTAAAAATCAAGACAATGTAACTTTGACATGTTAAACGACACCCAAACACTCCTTAAATATTCCAACTCTTTCATTTCAACTAAATAAATTAAAAATTAATTTTAAAAATCTAGAAAATGTAACTGTGACAAGGTAAACCATAAACACACACTACTGAAATATTCCAACTCTTGATATTCAACGAAAGAAATTCAAAATGAACTTTGAAAAATCAAGAAAATGTAACTGTGACAAGGTAAACCATAACCAAACACTACTGAAATATTCCATCTCCTGCATTTAAACGAAAGAAATTCAAATGAGCTTTGAAAAATCTATAAAATTTAAGTGTGAAAATGTAAACCATAAGCAAACACTAATTAAATATTACAACTCTTGCTTTTCAACGAAAGAAATTCAAAATTAGCTTTGAAAAATCATGAAAATGTAACTGTGACAAGGTAAACCACGACCACACACTACTGAAATAGTTCAACTCTTGCATTTCAATGAAAGAAATTCAAAATGAACTTTGAAAAATCAAGAAAATGTAACTGTGACAAGGTAAAGCACGACCAAACACTTCTGAAATAATCCAAATCTTGCATTTCAATGAAAGAAATTCAAAATGAACTTTGAAAAATCAATAGAATGTAACTGTGACAAGGTAAACCATAACCATACACTTCTGAAATAATCCAATTCTTGAATTTCAACGAAATAAATTCAAAATGAACTTTGAAAAAATCAAGAAAATGTAACTGTGACAAGGTAAACCATAACCAGACACTACTGAAATATTCCAACTCTTGCATTTCAACGAAAGAAATTCAAATTAAATTTTAAAAAATCAAGAAAATATAACTGTGACAAGGTAAACCACAAGAAAACACTACTGAAATATTCAAACTCTTGCTTTTCAACGAAAGAAATTAAAAATGAACTTTGATAAATCAATAAAATGTAACTGTGACAAGTTAAACCAGCACCACACCCTACTTAAATATTCCACCTCTTGCTTTTCAACGAAAGAAATTCAAAATGAACTTTGAAAAATCAATAAAATGTAACTTTGACAAGTTAAACCACAACCAAACACTACTGAAATATTCCAACTCTTGCATTTCAAAGAAAGAAATTCAAAATGAACTTTGAAAAAGCATGAAAATGTAACTTTGACAAGTTAAACCACAACCAAACTCTACTGAAATATTCCAACTCTTGCATTTCAACGAAAGAAATTCAAAATGAACTTTGAAAAATCAAGAAAATATATCTTTGACAAGGTAAACCACTACCAAACACTACTGAAATATTCCAACTCATGCATTTCAATGAAAGAAATTCAAAATGAACTTTGAAAAATCATGAAAATGTAACTTTGACAAGGTATACCATAACCATACACCACTGAAATATTCCAACTCTTGCATTTCAACGAATGAAATTCAAAATGAACTTTGAAAAATCAAGAAAATGTAACTGTGACAGGGTAAAACACAACCAAACAATACTGAAATATTCCAACTCTTGCATTTCAATGAAAGAAATTCAAAATGAACTTTGAAAAATCATTAAAATGTAACTTTGACAATGTATACCAAAACCAAACACTACTGAAATATTCCAACTCTTGCATTTCAATGAATGAAATTCAAAAGAAACTTTGAAAAATCAAGAAAATGTAACTTTGAGAATTTAAACCATACACACACGATTCTTAAAGATTCCAACTCTTTCAGGAAAATTAAAGACAATCAAAATGAACTAATAAATTTCTATAAAATGTAACTTAGACAATTGCTACCCTAACCAAACACTACTGAAATATTCAAACTCTTGCATTTAAACGACAGATATTAAAAATGGACTTTGAAAAATCAAGAAAATGTAACTGTGACAAGTTAAACCACAACCAAACACTACTGAAATACTTCAAATCTTGCATTTCAATGAAAGAAAATCAAAATGAACTTTGAAAAATCAAGAAAATGTAGCTGTGACAAGGTAAACCACAATCAAACACTACTGAAATATTCCAACTCTTGCATTTCAAAGAAAGAAATTCAAAATGAACTTTGAAAAATCAAGAAAATGTAAGTGTGACAAGTTAAACCACAACCAAACACTACTTAAATATTCCAAATATTGCATTTCAACTAAAGAAATTAAAATTAACTTTAAAAAATCACGATAATGTAACTTTGACAAGGTAAACCACGACCAAACACTACTGAAATATTCCAACTCTTGCTTTTAAATGAAAGAAATTCTAAATGATCTTTGAAAAATCAAGAAAATGTAACTGTGACAAGGTAAACCACGACCAAACACTACTGAAATAGTCCAACTCTTGCATTTCAAAGAAAGAAATTCAAAATGAACTTTGAAAAATCACGAAAATGTAACTGTGACAAGGTAAACCACGACCAAACACTACTGAAATATTCCAACTCTTGCATTTCAATGAAAGAAATTCAAAATGAACTTTGAAAAATCAAGAAAATGTAACTGTGACAGGGTAAACTACAATAACACACTACTGAAATAGTCCAACTCTTGCATTTCAACGAAAAAAATTCAAAATGAACTTTGAAAAATCAAGAAAATGTAACTGTGACAATGGAAACCACACCCAAACACTTCTGAAATATTCCAACTCTTGAATTTCAACGAAAGAAATTCAAAATGAACTTTGAAAATCATGAAAATGTAACTGTGACAAGGTAACCCACAAGCAAACACTACTGAAATATTCCAACTCTTGCATTTAAACGAAAGAAATTCAAATGAACTTTTAAAAATCAAGAAAATGTAACTGTGACACGGTAACCCACAAGCAAACACTACTGAAATATTTCAACTCTTGCATTTCAACGAAAGAAATTCAAAATGAACTTTGAAAAATCATGAAAATGTATCTATGACAAGGTAAACCACAACCAAACACTACTGAAAAATTCCAACTCTTGCATTTCAACGAATTAAATTCAAAAAGAACTTTGAAGAATCAAGAAAATGTAACTGTGACAAGGTAAACCACAACCAAACACTACTGAAATATTCCAACTCTTGCATTTCAACGAAATAAATTCAAAATGAACTTTGAAAAATAAAGAAAATGTAACTGTGACAAAGGTAAACCACAACATCACACTACTGAAATATTCCAACTCTTGCATTTCAATGAAAGAAATTCAAAATGAACTTTGAAAAATCAAGAAAATGTAACTGTGACAAGGTAAACCACAACCAAACACTACTGAAATATTCCAACTCTTGCATTTCAATGAAAGAAATTCAAAATAAACTTTGAAAAATCAGGAAAATGTAACTGTGACATGGTAAACCACAACCAAACACTAGTGAAATATTCCAACTCTTGCATTTCAATGAAAGAAATTCAAAATAAACTTTTAAAAATCATGAAAATGTAACTGTGACATGGTAAACCACAACCAAACACTAGTGAAATATTCCAACTCTTGCATTTCAACGAAATAAATTCAAAATGAACTTTGAAAAATTAAGGGAATGTAACTGTGACAAGGTAAACCGCAACCAAAAACTACTGAAATATTCCAACTCTTGCATTTCAACGAAAGAAATTCAAATGTACTTTGAAAAATTAAGGGAATGTAACTGTGACAATGTAAACCACTAACAAACACTACTGAAATATTCCAACTCTTGCATTTCAATGAAAGAAATTCAAATGAACTTTGAAAAATCAAGTAAATGTAACTGTGACAAGGTGAACCGCAACCAAACACGACTTAAATATTCCAACTTGAATTTCAATGAATGAAATTCAAAATGAACAGTGAAAAATTAAGGGAATGTAACTGTGACAAGGTAGACCACGCCAAAACCCTACTGAAATATTCCAACTCTTGACTTTCATCGAAAGAAATTCAAATTTAATTTTAAAAAATAAGGTACTTTAACATTTAAAAGGTAAAACACCACCAAAAACAACTGAAATATTCCAACTCTTGCATTTCAATGTAAGAAATTCAAAATGAACTTTGAAAAATCATGAAAATGTAACTGTGACATGGTAAACCGCAACCAAACACTAGTGTAATATTCCAACTCTTTCATTTAAACGTAATAAATTAAAAATGAACTTTGAAAAATTAAGGGAATGTAACTGTTACAAGGTAAACCACAACCAAACAATAGTGAAATATTCCAACTCTTGAATTTCAACGAAAGAAATTCAAAATTAACTTTGAAAAATTAATGGAATGTAACTGTGACAAGGTAAACCTCCACCATACACTACTGAAATATTCCAACTCTTGAATTTCAACGAAAGAAATTCAAAATGAACTTTGAAAAATCATGAAAATGTAACTGTGACAAGGTAAACCTCGACCAAACACTACTGAAATATTCCAACTCTTGCATTTCAATGAAAGAAATTCAAAATGAACTTTGAAAAATTAAGAAAATGTAACTGTGACAAGGTAAACCGCAACCAAACACTACTGAAATATTCCAACTCTTGCATTTCAACTAAAGAAATTCAAAATGGACTATCAAAAATTAAGGGAATGTAACTGTGACAGGGTAAACTACAACATCACACTAGTGAAATATTCCAACTCTTGCATTTCAACTAAATAAATTCAAAATGAACTTTGAAAAATTAAGTCAATGTAACTGTGACATGGTAAACTACAACATCACACTACTGAAATATTCCAACTCTTGCATATCAACGAAAGAAATTCAAAATGAACTATGAAAAATCAAGAAAATGTAACTGTGACATGGTAAACCGCAACCAAACACTACTGAAATATTCCAACTCTTGCATTTCAACGAAAGAAATTCAAAATGGACTATCAAAAAGTAATGGAATGTAACTGTGACAGGGTAAACTACAACATCACACTAGTGAAATATTCCAACTCTTGCATTTCAACGAAAGAAATTCAAAATGAACTTTGAAAAATAAAGTGAATGTAACTGTGACATGGTAAACTACAACATCACACTACTGAAATATTCCAACTCTTGCATTTCAACGAAAGAAATTCAAAATGAACTTTGAAAAATCAAGAAAATGTAACTGTGACAAGGTAAACCACAACCAAACACTACTGAAATATTCCAACTCTTGCATTTCAATGAAAGAAATTCAAAATGAACTTTGAAAAAAATCAGACCTTTGGAGGGGGGAGGGGCCGGGGGCAGGGGGTCGTTCTGTGTCTCAATGCACAAAAAAGTATAAAAAATGATGAGGGAATGGGGGGGGAGGGGAGGGGAGGAGGAGGAGGAAGGAGGAGGTGGGAGGAGGAGGTAGAAGGAGGAGGGAGGAGGAGGAGGAAGGAGGTGGGAGGAGGAGGAGGAGGAGGAGGAGGAGGAGGAGGTGGGAGGAGGAGGAGGAGGTGGGAGGAGGAGGAGGTGGGAGGAGGAGGAGGGGGGTCGGGGGAGGGCCTTTGGGGCACAGGGAGGGCCTTTGGGGCACAGGGAGGGCCTTTGGGTGTCTGGGTGACATTTGGGGACCGGTGGATGGCCTTTGGGACCCCGTTGGTCCTTTGGGAGCTCGATGGGCCTTTGGGGGGCCCGGGGATGGCCGTTGAGGGTCTGGGGTGGGCCTTTGGGGGTGCCGGTGGCCCTTTGGGAGCTTGGGGGACCTTTGAGTGTCCGGGGGGCAGTTGGGGGCCTGGGGGACATGTGGGTCCGGGGGGCGGGCCTTGGGGAGCCCGGTGGACCTTGGAGGCCCGGGGGGCTTCCTTCGGGGTGGGGGTATGAGGATTGGAACCCTTTGGGGTTGGGTTAGAGGACCTCACAACACTGTTCAAATGAAACTTGTGTATTATAACGACCACAGAGTTTCACCATTAAATTCTCTTCTAAAATCTCTTCAAAAATATTCTTTTAAAATGTCTCTATCTGTTTCGCCGAAATAGTTCCATTACCTGTCTAAAACGGTTTCGCCCAAATAATCCCTAAACGCAAATTCAGCGTGTTCCTTTGTTATTGGCATCTCTGTGCTAACGCATTTCAAATTAATAGGAAACCTTCTCGCACGCTAAAACAATTCATCGCTAAGATGTTTCTTGCCTAATTGTTTCCATGGCTTTTGGTTATTAATATCCTTTGGAGTTCGACCAGTAGAACTGTTCCCGAGGCAAAGACATTAATGACCTGGATCTATTCCTGGAGAAATGTTTCTAGGCGAAAATTTTTAAAGTCTGACAGATGATGTCATTGATTGATTGATCTGTCAAGAAAGGGAAATTAATTTGTTGTTTCTAAGGGGAATTATTGATTCACGATAGGTGAATTGAGGTCGACAGCACAGGTGTTCTGACTCGTGACAGCACCACGTGGTTTATGGCATGCACTTGTACAAAAACAACAATAATAAATAAATCCCTCATGACTAAAGATTAAAGAAGACTTAATGTTTATTAATTCCCTCTTCGTGAATCAACAATTTCCCCGCCGATTATGTAAATCAATTTCTCAGGTTAAGCTAAACAAACAACAATGAAGCAATGTTTGTTTCTTAATTACACCATCTTGAATAAATAATTTCCCCTAGAGATTATGTAAATCACAGATTAAAGAAGCCTTAATGTTTCTTAATTCTCCCCTTCGTGAATCAATAATTTCCCCTAGCGATTATGTAAATCAATTTCTCAGGTTAAGCTAACCAAACAACAATGAAGCCATGTTTGTTTCTTAATTCCCCACGCTCGTGAATCAATAATTTCCCCTAGCGATTATGTAAATCACAGATTAAAGAAGCCATGTTTGTTTCTTAATTCCCTCTTCGTGAATCAACAATTTCCCCTTCGATTACGCAATCAAGTTCTCGGAAATTCACTTCTCCTTCGATTACGCAATCAATTTCTCGGACATTCACTTCCCCCTCGATTACGCAATCAAGTTCTCAGAAATTCACTTCCCCTTCGATTACGCAATCAAGTTCTCGGAAATTCACTTCCCCCTCGAGTCCTAGATCAATAGCATTGTTCCCGTTAGAATTCAATGCGCAGGTGCAACCTTCGTCCCGGAGTTATCACACATAGAAACATCAAATAAATTGACCTTGGAAAAAGAGGTCATTGACCGATTACGCAATCTTTCTCCCTAGGAAGGCTATGCCCATATTTGGGGTGCAAAAAAAGTTGTAGGTGGCAGCAGGGGTGCGTGACACGAGTCGGACCCCCCTCTCTACTGTCGATTAAGCTCGCGCGACTACAGTGCCAATTATGAATCCTGTTTGTAGTTTCTCGAATTAATTAATTTTGGACTTTCAAGCATAAAATTTGTGATTGACCAATACGGATTAAGATATAAGGTGTGGTCTTTTGAAATTAGAAAAGATGGAAGCTTGAAACAGATGCTTTCCTATTTGTAAGATGAATCTGGCAGAAGATGTAAAGACAAGGTATTAGTAGGCAAGAGTTTGGAACAAATTAGTATTGACACAAGATTTGAAACCCATTCCTTGTCATTTCAGTTTTCCACTTCTGAAATACAAGCGTGACGTTACAATCAAGAAAAAGGGCATGTTATTCTAAAATCTTGGCTTTTTTTTTTATTAACAGGTGTGAATATTGTGTTCCTAAGCTGATACTTATTGGAGCAACTTTCTTGATAAAACCTCCTGTACTAGCTTGCATCTACATTGTCGTTTCAAAGGCTTCTTCCATCCAGCAGGATCATCCCTATCTACAAGTCCTTCATAAGATATATTACCAAATATACCTGACCTATATATAATGGGACTGCCGCAATACTCTTTGCAACACTCCAGAAGATATGAAATAGGGCTAGTAGGGCAGGCAGCAGCAGCCCCGATGCTGGAAAAATCATCCACAAGTACCCAAAATCTTCCCTTTTGAAAATGTCTCCCTCCTTATGCCACGAATTGTCAAGGTGAGAATATGCACTCTTATCACATGAAGGGGGAAATGGTAGGAACAAATAACTTATAAACAGCTTAGTTTGGCACTGTACATATACTTGGAACGCAAATTCCGTGAAGTGGTTATTCTGTCTGCCATCTGACTGTATTTTTAAGGTGAAGTTCAATACCGAAGTAAAAAATACTGACTAAAACTGGTACAAAACAGAAATCCCTAATATTTTCCCAGGAATCCTTGATAAAAGACTAGCCGCAAATTAGATATTCAATAATACCTGGCGCCGCAAACGTAAGAAGATAAAAAAAAAGAGGATAACGAGAAATTTCGTGAAGACAGCTAACAAAATTCGTCTTTATCTTCTTTTACTATGAAGAATGGAAAGACAGTGTGATCTTTCTCGTTATTCAAAGCTACTAAAAGGTTAGCGGCATGTAGACTGCTTTAAATGTGCCTAGCTCCAAATAATATGTTATTAAAATAAGAAAAGAATATGATACAAGAAGATGGCTCTGATTCAACTAAATTTTCCGCTTGTTCAATCTGGAAGATACGAAAATGAATATAAACTTTGAATTCACCCATGGTAATACAAGTGGAGTTCTCAATTTTCAAGAGCCTCGTTAATATAACCGAATCATAGATAACCAACACTCTATTTTGTCATTAGAGAGCTGTGGAAGTCAGTAGCATCTTCTTTGACACAGAGAGATTTCCTGTCATCGACAAGACTAAAACATCAACAAGACTAAGACATCGACATTTATAAAACTAGAACAGTACCAATTGCCGAAGCCTTTACGGGTCTAAAAAGACCAAACCATGTCCCATTGGATCCCGTCAAAAGACCGGTAAGAACCAGTACGCTTGACTTTCTATCTTTACCTAGTGGTATTTAGCTGAAATAAAAGAATTAACCTTCAAAAAAGAAAAAAATTACAAAAAAGCACCATTCAGCCAAAGAAAATAAAATCTAACTCATTATATTCTAAAACGCTCTTCAATCTAAAATGCTCTAACAAATCTAGAAATGCTCTTAGCCAAAGCATCGACGATATTCCTCCTTAGAATATAACTTGCACATTTTCTTAATTAGAACATACTTCTAAGAAAATTTTCTTTTCTTTCCAAAACCTCTGATGTTTTTATTTTTTATTTTTTCATTGATCGACTTTCTCTATCTCTACAATGCGAGATACATGAATCAATATTTAGGTTTATTTTCGATGTATCTACACTGCTCAAAGTTGAAACTTGTGGAAAATAAGTAAATGATGAAAATATATTTTTTTAGAGCCCAATTCTAAAAAAAGAACTTCAAAAATGCAAACTTTTTGATCCGTGACTTGTTTCCACAGCAAACTTCTTTTTATGCCATATTCGCAAATAAATAGTAAAGTTGATGCTTACCTTTTTTTTTCAAATCAAGCGAGAGTTTCTGTGTAAGAAATGCGCATCACACACAACAATGCATTCAGGCATGTGCGCTGCGTTTAAAAAGAAGCAATCAAAATTATGTTGCAAGTGAAAAAAAGCTTTAAAAAATTAAAAAGTGCCGCATGAATACATAAAAAGCATGGAATACTACAGTCTTTTCATGCTACATTAGCGATCATAGCTAGATTCGAAATATCTCAGAAGCGGCTAAGAGTATTTAGTTGAAACTTACAGGACATATTGAGGACGGTGTTGAACTATGTCAAAGGACAATATATACATCCATGTTGTCAAAAGGGTGAACCTGCAATATCTCAGGAGTAGCTAAGGATATTAAGGTGAAAATTTCAGAGAGTTTGAAACTAAACCAAAAGGCACTATGTGTATCCAGGTTCTCAAAAGGGGTATCTGCAATATCTTGGGAACAATTATACGTATTTAAGTTTAAACTTTCGGGAAATGTCTAGAAGAATGTTGACCTAACTGCAATATCTTAGGAACGGCAAAGGGTATTAAGTTCAAATATTTAGGTCGTATTGAAAAATATCAGAAGACGTTACGCGCATCCAGGTTGTCCAAAGGATGCATATTTGTTACGCACCTGAGAAAATTTACCTTATTTTTGAAAAAAGGGGGAAAACAAGTTCATAGAAATTTAATAAAAATCACACCATCATATTCAGCGTATCAGAGAACCCTACTATAGAAATTTCAAGCTCCTATCTGCAAAAATGTGGAATTTTGTACTTTTTTTTGCCAGAAGAAAGATCACGGATGCGTGTTTATTTGTTTTTTTTTGTTTTTTTCCAGGGGTGATCGTATCGATCCAGTAGTCCTAGAATATCGTGAGAGGGCTCAATTGAACGGAAATTAAAATTTCTAATGCCCTTTTTAAGTGACCAAAAAAATTGGAGGGCAGCTTGGCTCCATCCCACGCTCATTTTTTTCCCGAAGTCACCCAATCAAAATTTTGAGATAGCAATTTTGTTTAGCATAATCGGAAATGTAATAAATATGTCTTTGAGGATGACTTAATCCCCCACAATTCCCGGGGGAAGGGCTGCAAGTTATAAACTTTGCCCATTGTTTACATATAGTATTGGTTTTTTGGAAGTATACAGATGTTTTCATGAGGGATTTTTTTTGGTAGGGGGGAGGGGTCGGAGTAGGGGGTTACGGGGCAGGAACTTTACATGAAGGATGTTTCCTTGGGAGAAGTGACATTTCTATGAAGGGGGCGCCGGATTTCCCAGCATTATTTAAGAAATGATCATAAATTATTACGTATATGAGGGGGTTCGCCCCCTAGTCAATACCTCACCCTTTACGCTTAAGTTTTTTTAGTACTTTCAAAAGGGCTATCTATACTATTTAACCGGCGTTTGGGATTAAAGGGTTTATGATTCAAAGCAAAATTCCACCTTTAGCGTAAAGAGCGAGGTATTGACTAGGGGACGAACTCCCTAATATACGTAATAAAAACATACGAATATAGAATTTCGTTACGTAAGTTAATTCGTAAGTTACATCAAGACAAAATTTCGAGAAAACCATTTAGCCAAAAAAAAAAGAAAAGAAAGTTAATATGCAAAATTCGTTTAAACTATCCATGTACGGTGAGCCAAAATCTTAGCTGCATTAATTCAAAAATTGTCAGAAATTAAATAAAAAAAACGAGTTTTATT
The DNA here is from genome assembly GCF_049724085.1 of Artemia sp. Qi Xiang Cuo. Taxonomy (NCBI): domain Eukaryota; kingdom Metazoa; phylum Arthropoda; class Branchiopoda; order Anostraca; family Artemiidae; genus Artemia; species Artemia sp. Qi Xiang Cuo. The sequence continues at coordinate 30,554,472 of NC_142811.1, forward strand.
TCAACTGAAAGTAAGGAGCAACATTAAAACGAACAGAAATTATTCCGTATATGAAAGGGGCTATCCCCTCCTCAACGCCTCGCTCTTTACGCTAAAGTTTGACTCTGTCTCACAACTTTATTTTTTAAAACATTAAAAAACTTTAGCGTAAAGAGCGAGGCGTTGAGGAGGGACAGCCCCTTTCATGTACGGAATAATTTCTGTTCATTTTAAGTTTTAATGTCGCTCCTTACTTTCAGTAAAAAACTTGTTTTTTTATTTAATTGTGGAGAAGATACGTGTAATTCCAAGTATGGAAAAACACGTTCAAAAGTGATGACAATGGTCAAATATAGCTCTGAAGCATGGGCGCTCCGGAAAGCGGATGTACATTTGCTATATGTTTTTCAGAGAAATTGCCTACGGATTGCTCTAGGTACCCGGCTGACTGACCGTGTTTCAAACAGTAGGCTGTGCGAAAAGTGTGGTTCAATCCCACTTTCTAGGGCTATAATGAGATAAAGGTTGAGTTGGCTAGGGCACGTCTGCGGATGACAGATTGCCAAAGATTGTCCTTTTCGGCCAACCGTCAAGGGCTAAACAGAAAGCAGGTGGTCCGCGCTTGGGGTTGGAGGATATCATAAAGAAAGATTTAAAGGAAATTGGAACTTCCTGGGAGGGTTTAAAGAGGGCGACTTAATTCTGCGGTGAGTTGTTAGTAGTAGTAGTAATCCACAGGATGGGGGTCAGGATAGCTTCAAACCTATAGAACACCAAAAATCACTCGAATTTCCAATTCATACAAATCAAAATTCGCCTTCCTATCCACCCATTAATCTATAGTGAAAATATCCACAAAAAATTATTGGCACAAAACTACTCCTTAACGAATCCATTGTGTTATTTATAGTAGTACCTGTTATCTTAGTGTTCAACTCGAATAATACTGAATTTGATGAATGTAACCATTCATTTTAATTTCAGTTCGTTTGGTTTACGTTAATTTGTTCATAGTAGTTTCTGTTCGTTTTGAGTTGAATTATTACCTTACTTTATCTGTGTTTATTTTAGTTTTTAGTGCGGCTAATTACTTTTCTTCGAAAAGCTTTTTTTGAAATATTTTAGGAAGTTAGTAACACAAAACGACGATACATGTAGGGCTTCACATTCTATGCGCTTATTTAATTTGATCTAAATTGAACCATATGAGTAGTTTTGGAAATTCTAATATTAATTCATTTCAAATATTAAAATTCTTTTGGTTATAGTATCTGTAAAAAATTCTGACTTCAAAACGGTCGTAAGGAGTGTCATTTCTCCTAAAATTTAAGTGTCAATTATATACCTATAACAAGTATTTATCCATAGCTTTGGGCCCTAGCCCTTGGGACCACAAGCATTAGCTTTTCTCTGGAACCATAGTTTTGTATATTTAAATCTTTCTCAATGTAAATACTATCTTCAATTTCGATTCCACATCGTGTTTGGCCACGATGGGTTACGGGATCCCTGAACAAAAAGGAAGAAGAAACGACTACCTACCGCCCAGTGGCTTCCAGGTCATAATAAGGGCACCAAAAGGGCACCTAGCAATTTACACTCAAAAGAGCCCTCTTCTAATTTCATACAACCATACGTTCGATAAGAGAAGGCTTTATGATTGTAGTTTTAGGTAAGAGGAGAAATAAATCGAGCTTTCTAACCCTAAAGGACTAAACCTACGCTCTATGTTCAACTCACCATATACTAACTATTTCCCAACAGTTTATAATTTATTGTTATAAAAATTAAATTTTATCTCGATTTAACTTACCAATAAATCATTACTGCCAAACTCTTTTTTTATCATCGTTTCCAAAAAAACCCTGGACTCCTTAAAAATGATTCAAATTTTTGCAGAAATAGCAGCAAAAATCAAGGTTAGTGAAAATTAACGATTTACATTACTTGTTAGCGTCCGTTTCGTAAAAATTAACGTCCGAACGTCAATTTTTACGGCCGATTCCAAAGAACCAGATTTCCGTTCGGCAAAACCCCTAAAAATCCTGAAATAGCTGAAGGACTACTTATGTGTCCCCCTTGTTTTTCTTTTTAACTATGTATATAGTAAGTATATCGAACCCGCGGTCTTATAATTTCGGGAGAAGACTCATTTGAACAATATCCAGCGTCCAAAAACAAAACACAAAAAGGTACCAATTCTAAGAAACCTAATCAATTCGTCATGGCCAGATGCCGCTCTAGCTCTTTCACAAATTTGAGTTTTATTTAGGTTAATGTAAAGAATGCCGTCCTGGAAAGACAATTTCGGATTTAGGAAGTGGTTTAGGGGTTTGATTTAACATCCCTAATACACAAGGTTGTCCATTTTCTCCTGGATTTTTCACCTTTCACAAAGGAGTCATTTCTCAAGAATATAGCAACTGGAGAGATTGTGAGTGAGCAGGTGGACGTAGTCAAGGCTATACCAATAGGTGGGAATATCCTGAATGATATGACTGGAAAATACGCAAACATTTATACTTTCAGGAAGAAAGAAATTGCTATTACTATGAGAGTGCAAAGTAACCTGAAGTCAGCAGCAGAACTGCCTACCGTTGACCCTGCTTTGATGTTTCAAAGGCTCTGCTTCCCGCCAACTTCGTTATTTGAGCCGAAAAGTCTCCTTCGGTTGGCGAACAAACCAGCGCTTGCCAATAGGATCTGGCGCGAAGTTGAAGGTCTGCAACAAAAGACAGATTGCGTGCTTAAAAGTTTGGATGTAACTCAGTATGTACTAGATAGTGGGGCCCTTCTACATAGTTTTCCTTGGGAGAAATGTAGCATGTACGCATATATCTGCACCAAATACGTCGACTATGTGAAGCGAGGATATGGATGCGCTATCATAGTGTTTGACGTATATTTATCTGGACCCTCAATCAAAGACTTTACACTTGAGGGTAGGATCAGGTTTAATGATAGCCCGGAGATCAGCATTCAGTTACAGATATCTTGTTTAGTAAAAAAAGATGATTTCCTTCGTAGGACAAAAAATAAGGAGGGGTTAATAAGCATCCTGTCCAGCTACCTTAATGAAGCAAGATATGACTTGTATCAGTCACCAGGCGATGCTGACCTGATGATTGTGATGATGTGAGGTGGAGCCAGAAGAACACCAACCCACTGTCTTAATAGGAGAAGATACGGACTTACTAGTCCTTTTACTGTACCACACGAAGCGAGACTGTAAAACGATATTTTAATTTATTTATTTGAAAACCCGTCATAAAAAAGCAACAAGACGGAGCAGTAAGAGAAAACAAAATAGCAAAATAACAAAGACAGCAATTAGGCACTTCGCAAAATACAAGACAATCAAATATACGAAAAAAAAAACAGAATAAAAAGAAAAAGACTTCTAAGTGAACGAGTATAAACACAAACATTTACTATCTAATGTGCCCATTATCTTACCACTTCATTATATGGCTCCTGTCGCCTGACAAATTAATCGTTAAAATTCACAATACTTGTTATGGCAATACATGAATCAATTATACTATAACAAATAAACGCAAACGATGTTCGGGTCCAAGGTGGGAGCCTAAAGCGATATTCCGAGTCAAAGTCACAGAAAACTGGAGGCCGTCTGTGGGATATATTGGCAGCTAAACTGAAACTTGATGACACCATTTGCGACCAAATTCTGTTCCTCCATGCCTTCTCGGGTTCGATTCAATTTCACAAATTTATGGCATAGGAAAACCTAAACCACTGAACCACACAAAAAAGAAGAAAAACTTCAAGGATATTGCCGGACTATTCCTAGATTCAGCTTCTACAAAAGACGACATTAGAAAAGCTGTAGAGAAGGCCATGCTTATCTTATTTAAGGCTGCTGAAAATGAAACAAGTCTTGACCAGGTCCGCTACAGGAAATTCCTCAAAAAGCTGGGAATTCTGGGAAGCATGTAGAGGCAAAAACGCTTCCACCACCAAGCGATATTTGCAAGTATCATTCGCTTCGAGCATACTTCCAAGTACGAACTAGTGTTTTGTCTCAGCTAAGGGAAGCTCTTTGACAGAAGGTTTTTTTATTGTTGCCAAATATGTGTTTCAACTTACCCTCCTCCTCCTCATTCTTACTCATTTTCACAAAACTTGGGTTCAAGGCATACTGGACTTAACCTGGACCCAGTCTTGGTTGTTACGAAGACCCGAGGATGCAAATGTTTATTTGCAAATATTTACTAATTAATTAAAAACTATTGAAAAGTTACGTATAAAATCTACCCCTTTGCAAAAGTTCGTACAAGATCTCAATTTATAAAAACAATTTTACTGCAATTTGTTATAATTCAAGCCAGATTCGGTCGTATCAAGTCAGTTGTTGTATCATAAAGAAAGACGACTCACTTGAATTGGTATTTTTTCATATTTTCATTTCTATTTTAAGTAACGAAAGTGATCACCTCACAGAAAAATGGTTTCTGTCATTTAGTGCAATAAACGAATATTGTTAGCCTAAATTGGGCTAAAATGTAAGTGATGAAAATTTTGAAGTAGCCAATCAACATAAAACAGGCGAAACAAGAAGCCCAAATATCCTCCAAATCTAGAATGTTTATGTTTGTTCTAATTTGTCGTATTTCCCATATGATTTGCCTTTTGGCACTTGTACGCAGGAACTTATTCTATTTTGTGATTTTCTGACGAAATTACGCATTTGTTTTCTCAAAATTGGATTTTATCTCAGCCTGCAGATAACCTTGCTGGGCAACTTAGGAAGCAAGGAAAAGTTTTTTCTGTTGATAAGCATAGCAGATATTATTTTAAAGTTTTGTACATAAAGAAAGAAAAACGAGCAAAAATGGGGTTTTTACAGGCCAAATGAAATTTTTTCATTGGTAGAATGCTCCCCATAAGCATGACGAAGCTAATTTCTTAAACCACATTTGCGTGACATAACATAACATAAAGAAAGAAAACGAGCAAAAACAGTTTTTTTTTAATTTTTCATTTGGCCTTTCAAAAACCCATTTTTGCTCGTTTTTCTTTCTTTATGTTATGTTTTCATTTGACCTTTTAAAACCCCATTTTTGCTCAATTTTCTTTCTTTATGTTATGTTTTCATTTGGCCTTTTAAAATCCCATTTTTGCTCGTTTTTCTTCTTTATATTATGTCAGGCCGATGTGGTTTAAGAAATTATCTTAGTTTTGTACACACAGAAATTAATTAATATTTTTTAAACTAATCATTTAATATTTTAATATTCATTTTAAATATAACAATATTTTTGAGCTAGCGAGATTCTTAGTTATAAGTAATTTTTTTGATTTTTTTTTTTTACTCAACACTTTCCTCTGATACTCTCAAGGTAATTCACTCTCTATTTGATGAAGAAAAATATTAGTTTGTTAATCTCTTTCCACTGAGTACGACGTCCGGCAAGATTTTTGCTAAAAGCTTCTTGTTTGAATCTTAAATCCCATATTAGAACAGAGAGGAATATTGATCTTCTAGGGGAATCTGACACAGATTACTGATCACAGCACAAAATGCCACATTCATATCAAAAAGTCATTATAAATAAAACTGAGACTATATCTTCAATCATAGATGAAAATAGTTAGAAGTGTCCTTCTGATTCATGCATTTTTGGTCCAATTTTAGCTACTTGTAAACGTAGTTGTACACCTGATAATCAGATAATATTCCTAAGTTCATAAAACTAAGGGTCATTAAAAAATCATCTTTTTTTTATCCCAGGTTATTTTCCGTGGATTGCAGTTTTCACAACAACCTATGAGTTTCACTATTTTATAAAACAGTGTTTCAATCAATTTTAAGAAGATCCGTTTGCGTAGTAACGTGTTAATAACTTCATTACAAAAAAAGTATTAATGTTTGAAAAACAAGGGTTAACCCCTTTAAGCGGGGCAACATGTTTCTTTAGCTGTTGTTATGACTTTATAAAACAGAAAGGAAAAGGATAAGAAACATTTATTGCAAATTATTTCTTACGATTATCAAAAACATAACTCGTAAAACGTTTATTTATTTTCCCATAAAACAAACAAAACAAAAAGTGTTAGGTAGGATATTTGACTTAAATAAAACAATTCGAGCAAGATAGTTAATTTAATTATATGACATTTAAAAGGCATACCCACCCAATTCCAGCCCTAAATTAACTTTTTCGAAGACAGGAACAACCAAAATTGCCTCATAGTGGATTATTGCTCAGTTTTTGATTGACACTCTAGCCACTTGGGAGGATTAAGGGAGGGGAGGGTAACACTACACTTATTTGTAGTAATCAATATTCCTTCTGAGTTTGACTTAATTGTAAATCCTATTAATTTTAAGCTTCGTTTCTTTTTCTTAAGTCATGGATTTTATTTTGATATCTTACATAAACTCATTAATGCTCGTTTTCAGCTCTAAATTTACTATTTATTTCTCGTTAAAAAATTGTCCTTAGATTTGATGATCAGAAAAGACAAATTATCAGGTGGAATATCACTTAAAACAATAATATTTTAGGACTTGGGATTTCCGATCAAATTCTGAAGGTCAGTTAGTTGGACACCTTTTTACAGTTGGATGCCAAATTTAGTAGTAAAAATGGTAAAAATTTATAATCGTTAATGGTTTTTGCAATATATTTGATAACGATTGTAACCAAGTGTTTTGTGTGGAGCAAGACAACAAAAACCATTGGCACGCACTTTTCAGCAGGGACACGCTGCAAGTGATTAGTATCATTTAGTGTCAAAATTAAATCGACTTTAGAAAATTTGAGCTTGGCCTTTAATTATATTTCAACTTAAACTTCAGACATATTGGAAACAACTGTCTTGCTCCAGTGCTCTTTTCTTAGGATTTTAAATAGAATAAAGTAAAAGTCTACTGTGTTTTTTTCTTCTGTAAGGTGCCTTGCTTCGTTTTTAAGACATGGGAAGAAGATAAGTAGCGTCGGCAAAATAATAATGACTTAGAGTTTTTTTTAATTTTATACTTAATTTTTTGAAATTCTAGACAATGTAAAATAAATTATTACAATGATGAGTAATAATTCATTTATGTAAACCGGCAGTTACCGAAAAACAATTTCTTGCATTAAAGCATTTTTCCAGCGACCCTAAATTGAAATCTTCACTCGCACTACCAAAAAACTGACGCCAACGCGGTCCTACCCTACGACAAATCAAAATTAGCAATCGGTTGTAGCTAAAGTTTCATACTCGAATACAGCCACCAAAATGACATCTTTTTTTTAGGTTTGACAATCTTTTCTGGTAGATATCGCGAAACAAAAAATGTAAATACCCAGTCACACCCATAGACATCAGGATGGATACAGATCCCGAACAAACACAATTTGGATATTTACTTTTACTTCGGACTAAACTTTATTGAGATCAATTTTTCTCTTATTTACCCTGATTAAAAGAATTTAGGCCTCCCCCTCCAGCCTATTAGACTTAACTACCTTACTAGCTCTTACTTCTTGGAAATTTTGGTGGATGTTCGAGCCCCTTTTTTGGCTGATATCCTGATGACAGGATGGAGTCCCTTCCTTTCCCAAAGGATGAATAAAGCCAGGGCACCCAAAGAGTCTAACTACACATCAAATCTTATTTCCGCAATGTTTAACTAACACCCGGTAGTCCTTTTTGGAAGATGTCGCGCTCCCTCCCACATTGGTCAAATCATGCATGGACCTCAAGAAGTACAACTAGAACGCTCTTACTTTTCACCAAATTTGGTTATATTCAGCAATCTTAGGGACATCCCCCCTTCCATCTCCTATAGAGGTGGGGACATTCCCCCTTCCTCTCCCCGCAGAAGTCATATTATGCCCAGACAATCGAAAAGCAAAACACGGACCGTTGATTTTTACTTCCTATTGATTTGGCAGAGATCCAACACCCTTTTGTAGTAAATGGGCAGATAAAAAAATCTGGAAACCCCCTCCCCACCCCGCATGAGTCAGATTGCAGCTAACTTGATTCAGTTTAGTTCAGGAACTGAACTTTACATGGACAAGAAGTTTTATTAACTTGATCAAAATGAAAAACGTAGAACGGCATTTGGAATTGCCATAGCGACCATTCCAGAATTGTTTCCTAGAAATCTAGAAGAGATAGAGATTTTTCTGTCATTGCCATCTCAGTGATAAGTTCATACTCTACACGAGCCTGACATTACATCATACCCAAGAGTTTACTCTCGGGCCAAGGATAGTTTTTTTTTGGCTTTTTGTCTATACTATTTAGTAGGCTCGAAAAAAATGGTTTCCATTTTTTCTGGAAAACTGAAGGACTTTTGCAAAAATTTTCTTCCCCATTTTACGGTTCTCATACAGAAGTAATATTTAAATTTCCATCTCTAAGAGTTACCGAGTTTTAGACAGGTGATCCTGAAGTAAATGTACCGGACATGCACAAAAACAATACAGAACTCCTTCTTTCTGCAAAGATTGTTCCTGCAATCAACTAAATTATTAACAGGTAAAATCAACTTTTCAGAAATTGCAATTAAGTTATTTTAAAGATGAAACTTGAAGTTTCTCCACAACATTGTCTTTTATCCCAGTTATATTCTGGAGGTTTAAAGTTGAGGGATTTAAAGTCTGTTGCTTGGTTTGGACTAGAGCCACTGAGGCAAGAACTGGGGCAATATGTTGAGGTAACTATACTCGAAGCGTAGGAAGCAGAATACCATATACAGCCGGCATAAAAGAGCATCAAGATCTATAGCAGAAATATCCTGATTTGCGAGACCAGATAAAGTCGAAAAGTACTCTCTAGCTGATATAAAAGTTGTTTTTAGAAAGTTTTAAAGAAGTCTTGAAAGGTTAAAAGTGAGTAACGATTTTTCTTTGCCGAAACTATGGGTACAAGCCAAACTTCAAGCATAAAAAAACAATAAAATTAATCGACTTACTAATAAGCCTACCTTGTTCTTTCTTCCCTTTGTCTAGTACTGAACAGGCATAGCGGTATTCTATTAGTTCAGGCGAAGGTATTAATCCAGCAGGACCAGCCGGACCGTCCGCATCTCTACGAGCTTGCCACCACCTGCCATCATCTTTACTAATAATCTAGAAAGAGATAACAAGTTCTAAATCGATCAAAGCGAACAAGTACTACGAGAAAAAATCCTAATTTTTGAGAAGATATTCTCATTATATTCTACTTCTCTTTTTTTCAAATAGACAAGATTTAAGAATTCAGTCTTCAATGTATTCCTTTTACTGTATCAATTGTATTACCTCGTTGTAACATGCCTTTAGGGGGTTTGGATTTTCAAGTCAATGAAGCTGATTATAAGTGTCCAAAAATATTATAACATAAGCATCCATTCATTTCCAATTGCATTTTTCTGTCATTTAACTTTGCAAGCACGACTTTTATACAGTTATTTTATATAGCTGTTATTTCTACAGTTTACTACAGGTACTTTTCAACAGATTTTTTTTTATATATTACAGTTATTTTTTTAATCAACACAAATCAAACAGGTGTGGACTGCTTTTAAAGGAGTTTGAAGATGACCTCCTGGGAAATATTTACAATTCGAGCAGGGAATCTGTCCCAAAATGGCAACTGAGCATTTTTATCCATGAGTTTTGAAATGAAGCAAATTATTACAAATGAGGTTGTGACAAACTATTGTCGTTTCATGATGTTATTAAAAAATCGTAACTGAACTCTATTGAGGCATCATGGATCATAAAAAAAAAAAAAAAAATCAGAACAACGGTAAAGTACATGCTTCTAGATCTACAGACTTATAGTGGAGGTGAATGGGATTGATTTGCGTCGCTATTACCAAAACTTGATGATCTTACTTCTAAATTTGGAAAAATCGTAACTAAACTCTATTGAGGCATCATGGATCATATTAAAAAAAAAAAAAAAAAAAAAAAATTCAGAACAACGGTAAAGTACATGCTTCTAGATCTACAGACTTATAGTGGAGGTGAATGGGATTGTTTTGCGTCGCTATTACCAAAAATTGATGATCTTACTTCTAAATTTGGAAAAATCGTAACTAAAATCTATTGCGGCATCATGTATCATATTAAAAAAAAAAAAGAAAAAAAATTCACAACAAAGGTAAAGTACATGCTTCTAGATCCACAGACTTATAGTGGAGGTGACTGGGATTGATTTGCGTCGCTATTACCAAAACTTGATTATCTTAATTCTAAATTTGGAAAAATCGTAACTAAACTCTATTGAGGCATCATGGATCATATTAAAAAAAAAAAAAAAAAAAAAATTCAGAACAACGGTAAAGTACATGCTTCTAGATCCACAGACTTATAGTGGAGGTGACTGGGATTGACTTGCGTCACTATTACCAAAACTTGATGATCTTACTTCTAAATTTGGAAAGACCGTTTCATTTTTTACGGGGATCTATATCCTATTAAATAAAGACGACGTTAAGACGTTAAGAAGCTAATGTTATTAAATAAAGCGAAGTTAAGAGGGTCAGGGCAGATGATTATCGCTATTATGAATTTATATTCTATTTACCATAGTCATTTCGAAACCAAAGATTAATTAGTCAGTATCTAGCTACAGAAAATATTCTCTCCGTGGAAAGAGTAAGTTGGAATTTAATTGATGATGCGCCAATCCCTCTTGGTCCTAGTAATCGTGTTAACCAACATCTTTTACCAAATTTTCGATATTTTCTTGTTTTCTTTTTTAAATCGTTTGTGTTTTGTTAATTTGTGTTTTGTGGTGATTATAACTTTTTTTCTTTCTTATTGTACTCCACTTTTCTTCCCTTTTGTAAGTGAGTAAGAAATAAATTATTATTGTTATTATTAGACCTACATGAAAGTCTCTTACCCAAGAAAAAAATTGAGCCGGGTCGCTCTTACTGTAAAGTTCGTTACCACGAACTGTTGGATCCTTTTTGTCGCTTGTCTTCTAACCACAGGCAATTTGTTGTCTTTTCAAATATATTAATTAAAAAAAAAATTCCACAAAATAAGTTTTTCAAAGAAAGTAAAGAACTTCAAAACGAGCAGAAATTAACATAAGTTGGGCGCAAAACCCCTATGCCTTCCCAAGGCCAGAACGTAATTTGCATTATACTGAAAAAATATAAATATTTTTACTTTTATAACTTTAATAAATCAAATAATATTAACATTTGGATTACTAAATATCAGTATATGTACATTAAATCTAATTCTTTTGATGAATCTATTGGTATCAAAATTCCATATTTTAGAGTTTCGGTTACTATTGAGCCGGGTCGCTCTTACTATAAGGTTCATTACCACGAACTTTTTGATCCTTTTTGTCGCTTTTCTTTTAACTACAGACAATTTGTTGTCTTTTCAAAGATATTTCATTATTAACTGCAATCAAATGACAACCGCGTCTCTGAGAGACTCGGTGACCGAGTTTTTAAAATAGTGTTCCCAAAGGACAAATTGAGCATTCTCAGAATTACAGGAGCTAAATTACAGATCCTTGTGTATATGAAGGGGGTTGCCCCTCCTCAACACCTCGCTCTTTACGCTAAAGTTTTTTCTGTACTTTTAAAAAGGCTTTTTGTTCTTGTAATTAAACTACCCTTGTGTTTTAGGAGTCGTTTTTAAAGAAATGGGACAAAATTCAAACTTTAGCGTAAGACCGAGGTGTTGAGGAGGGGGAAACCCCGTTCATATATGTAATAAATTATGTTCGTTTTAAATTTTAATGTTGCTACTTACTTACATTTGAAAAAACTTTTTTTTTAAATTTAATTTTTGATCGTTTTTTAAATAATGCCAGGAAATATGGCTCCACCTCCACGGAAAAATCCCCCACACCACGGAAATGTCCTCTAGACAATTCAATCTAGGTGAAAATTTACCCCGGAAAATTGTCCTTAACATCTCCACGTGTACAATTGAGACGGAAAAGAGAAAGCAAGACATAAAAAGAATTTCGAATAGGAATTCGGGCAAATTCCTCTAATTTAAAATTTCCCCTGAAAGTTTCACCCCCTGTAAACTTCATTTTCCATGGATAATTCCCCCATGGAAGAAAAAAACAGAAGAAACTTCGCCACCCTTACCCCAAAATGTCTGCATACTTCCCAATAAAAAATACTATACGTAAACAATGGACAAATTTTATAACAAAGACCTTTCGGGGGGGGGGGTGTCTATGGAGGAATCATGTTATATCCAAAGGAATAGTTACTCAGACTTTCAACTATGCTGAACAAAATGGTTATCTCAAAATTTTGACGGGACAATTTTGGGAAAAAATTGTCGCAATTTTGTGGAGGAGGCCTAGTTTCCCTCCAATCTTTTGGTTACTTAAAAAGGGCACTAGAACTTTTAATTTCCGTTCGAGTGAGCCCTCTTCCGATATTATAAGACCACTAGGTCAAAACGATCATCCCCGGGAAAAACAAACAAATAAATCCGCGTCCGTGATCCTTCTTCTAGCAAAAAAAAAACAACAGAATTCCGTATTTTGCAGATAGGAGGTAGAAACCTAAACCACAGGGCTCTCTCATACGCTGAGCCTCATGGTGTGATTTTCATTAAGATTCTTTGACTTTTAAGGGGTGTTACCTTTCATTTTTCGAAAATCAGGCAAATTTTCTCAGGCTCGTAGCCCTTGATGGGTACAATTAAACTTAATGAAACTTTTATATTTCGAATCATCATAATAAGCCGATTATTTTGATATATCTATTGGTATCAAAAGTGCCTTTTTTAGAGCTTCGGTTACTATTGAGGCGCGTCACTCCTTATTTACAGCTCTTTACCACGAACTGTTTGAAAAACTTGACTACTCTACCAACATTTTTTTTTAAATATTTTAAATAAATAACTTTACATATTGCGGGTGCATGTTATTTACTTATAACAGGAAAAGACTTCGGAAACCCTATATATTTACAGAACACCAATTATAATTCTTTTCTTCTAAGCAGATAGACGCAATTCTAGAAAAAAAGACTTATTATTTTAGTTATTGTATTAGGATGATTAAAAAACGATAGATAGATAACTATACCTGTAAGACATCCCCACAATGGAAAGACAAACCTGCTTGAGCGCAAGGTATCAGGTCATCTTCTAACGGATCATAATCAAACTGAGCTCGAACGAATATCTAGAAAAGAAGTAGAAAAGAAAACCATTCACCGAACTGTCAAATACTCTACGCATAAGATGAAGAAAGAGCTGCAGTTTGGAACAAAGAACTATCAAACCATCTTCTCGTTCAAAAATACACTGCACAATGTAATATATTAAACTGATTAAACTGTACAATGCCTTTAATATAGGAACAAGCTTTTTAAATTTGTCTCAATTTCGGCATTTTGTCCTGTGTTATTGATTTTACTCAAAGTAAAAAACGAAATACCAAAAATTACACAAGCACTTTGACGAATGAATGTATCGCGAAAAAAGTAGTTAATTTCAAATTTAATGGCAAACATAGTATAAGCGAAGAATCAACATAAAAAAATGGGAAAAAACTGATGTCGTTTCTCTGTAGATGGGAGCCTTCACTCTTGGATTATCAGACAAAAATAACTCAAAAAGATCACTCCCTTTGTAGCGGTGTTGTGCATCCTTTTCCTAAATTTTACAAAAATAACTTTCGACGGGTAAAATCAACATAGAAAACACTCATTTTTTTTCATACGCTGTTGTGAAAATCCCTCTTTTTAGAGTTTTGACAAAAAGAGTCACTCCTTAGTTACTGTTCATTATCAAAACCCGTTTGATTGAAAATCCCGGTGTTTTTTTTTTATATTTTTTTTGTTTAATTTTAGTCCCTGTTTAATATATCACCCAGGGCTCTCAGACTGAAATAGTTATGTTTATCATTCTGGCATAGCCCAGCCCCAGCCAGTTAACGCTTCACTTCGGTCTTCCCAGCACTTCTAGGTGAAAATCCGCCAACTAAGAGTCTAAATTCAGCAATTCATACATTTTTTACACGTTCGTTGGTTTTTATGTTTCACGACCATCCAGCACACGGCTCGCTTTTGGTCAAGTTTTTCCTATACAAACCAGTAACCACCTGAACATATCTATCAGTTACATTATAAATGTAATAGACCTTCTCTAAAGCTCAGTTAGGTCAGCTCATCAGATGCATCTATTTCCGGTTGACAATCTATAAACTTGGGATGAAATGAGACTGGTCTTTTAGACACAGTTCAAACAATAATCTAATCGCACAAAATCACAAATCAATCAACGCATTATCTCCCCTTCCGCATCACCTCCCGGACCAACATCTTCCTTCAAAATTCCTTACCTATGCCAAATTTTGCTTTATCTCGAGTGTTTCTTTAAAACAAACATAAACTAAATCAAATCAGTATTTTTTTTTTATAACGCTAAATCGAAAACGTAACATATAACATAGAAGTGTGACGTCAAAAAATAAAACAAAGTGCTGCCCCCCCCCCGTCCATCACAACCCTTTTGACACTAAGTGCTGAAACTCTAAAAACGAAGCTCCAAGAGTCTGATTTACTAAAATATTTAGCTTTGTATACGAATTGAAAACCACATTCAATTATCGCAACAGTATCATCTAGGAGGCATCACTATTAAGGATATTAATAATTCAGGCATTAGAATCAATTACCCCATACTTCATAGATGCTGTCACATCTATCAAAAGCGCCTGGCTTTAAGAAGACAGAGAACAGGAGATGAAGTAAATTGAAAAACCCCTTTGAGGAAAAATAACAAATAGTCTCTTCAAGAGAAATCTCTCTTCATCACAGAAGGATTCAAATATCCTCCGTGCACACATGCGCAAGAAATGACCCCCCGCTGTGTCAGCACTGAACACGTCTATGATGAATGCTATGACTTCAATAAGCTTAGAAGCAGATGAAAACTCGCAAAATGTCCTCTCCATATGGTTGACTCATTCCCTTCAAGGTAAGTGTAAGACGTCGCTATATGAGGAACAAACCAGAGAAAGAAGTTCCATATTAATACAAATTTGTCACAAAAAGGAAAACAGCTGAATAATTTATAGGAAGTCGGGGAGGGGCAAACAGTTCAACTACAACGTGAAAACAAGCTTAGATTGGAAGATGACAACAACAAAAATTCATTAAGTTTAAATAAAACCTTAAAAAAATTACGAATTTTGTACTTGGGAAAAAGCTATCTTTTGTTTATCAAAATTTATAATCAATACAACTGTCGCATCTGATCCAAGGCTTCAAAAAATAACCCATCACATAAAGACGTAGAAAAAAAAGAAAAAAAAGTAGATTTGACTTACCCAAAAAGTTACTCACTTTATTCGTTCAATTTACAGTAACTAATTCATTTTATTCTAAACATAATTTTTTTTTTTTTTTTAACTGAAAATAAAGACTGGAAATAAGCGAGACACTCTGAACCTCTTGATACATGGGATGATTTCTTTTTGTCTTACTTTATAAACGTAGCTCTCTACTTTCTCCAGAAAAGAAAAACTCTTCTCATACCTATTTTCTGCTTGTTTTTAATATCAAAGTCAGTTTCAGCTAAATCTCAACATTTTTTCCTCAACGCTAGGATTTTCAAATACAAATATTTTCTGTTAAAAACTACTACAATAAGAAAATGTTTCTACAACAGAACAAAAATCAAATGAATATACTGAAAAAAAATCTGCATTGTCAGTTTAATATACATATGCTGATATTTACTCCTTAAAATCTTAATTGATTTTTGATTTCTTAAAGTTAGAAAAGTAAAAACATTTAAAGGAATTTTTTTCAATAAAGTACAAATTATATTTTGGCTTTTGGAAAGCTTGGGGTTTAGAACCCTACTCATATTAATTTCTGCTCGTACTAAGTTTGACTCAGTTATTTATTTTAATTTCTGTTTATTTTGGGTTTCATTTATTTATTGATACTGATTTGTGGTAGTTGTATTATTGGTTGATTATTTGATTCTATTTTTGTTCATTTTTGTTTAATGGAGTTCTTTATTTTTTTTTAAGACCTTATTTTGTTGAAAGTGTTTTTTTAAAATTAATTTCTGTTCGTTTTATATTGACATAGTCTTTTGCAGGGAGAGAGACTGAGCCTCTTCTAAAGTTAAAAAAAACCATCCCTTCCATAAAAAAACCTTAAATACCCCCTGGGCATAGCTTACAACCCTCGCCCCTCATCTCTGGGGATTGCTTATACCCCAAAGACCTTGTTATATGATATTTAGACCATTTTGAATAGAATAGCTATCCCAAAACTTCTATTAGATTCATTTCGGGACAATACGACGTGTGTGTGTGGGGGGGGGGGGGGGGGGGGGTGGCTGCCCTCCGATCACTTTGACTCTTAAAAAGAACACTATAGCGTCTGATTCCCAATAAAAAGATATGGCCCCATGGCCCTTGCTTTGAGGGCCATGGGGGGGGAGGGTTCGTCATCCTTAAAGACATTATTTCCAAAACTTTCAACTACGTTGAACAAAATGGCTATCTAAAAATTTTGATTGGATGTGTTTGGGGAAAAAGTGGTTGTGAGAGGAGGGTTAGATGCCCTCCAATCACTTTCGACTATTAAAAGGGACACTAGCCGTTTGAATTTACAATCGAATGAGCCCTTTTCCGAGCTTCTACGACAAAGCTTTCTATAAAAACCTTATTTGACCCCAGGGAATAGTTTACAACCCTTGCCCTGAGGGCTGTGGGGGAGTGTCCTCCATAAAAACATAATTTCTATGTGGAAATCAACTACGTTGAACAAAATGGCTACCTCAAAATTTTGATTGGATGTGTTTGGGGAAATGGTGGGCGTGGAAGGGGTATTAGTTGCCTTCCAATCACTTTCGACAATTAAAAAGGGCACTAGCCATTCCAATTTCCATTCGAATGAGCCCTCCTTTAAGTTTCTACCACAACTCCTTCGATATGAAGTGCCCTGGTCTAAAGAAAAAAAAATAATACATTGTGCCAACATCGCTCTTTACTTAGGCAGCGCTATTGCGCTGCCTATGTTACTACCTTGGTAAGTGAAGCTGTCCACTTGATAGATCTTCTCATTACTCAACATCACCTCTCCACCTTTACTTATTCTGAGTCTTACCGACTTAAGTCTTCTTAACATTAATTTTCAAACCTATTCTTGCACCCTGAACTCTCAAAACCCCCATAAATTTATTCATTTTGCCAACATTTTCATTTAGGATACTTAAATCATAATCTAAGTCTAGGAGACATGCATCTAGTAGGGTACATGCATTATCTAAGTCTAGGATAATAATACGAAATTTCTAACCTTAACCACATCGATGTTTTTCTCGTAAATAGGAGTGATTACTTTAATCTATTTATCTGGTATACCATACAAGGATAGGACCTTCGCTAAAGCTCCTCTATCTGCTGAATCAAACGCTTGCTCATAATCTATAAGACTGAGGACTAAAGAAGTCTGATAACGAAGGGACTTCTCAATTATTAGTCTAAGATTAAAACTTTAGTCGATGCATTCTCTCCCCTTCCTAAAACCACACTGATCTTCTCTTAAAACTTCAACTGAAGCATCTCTAAGTCTAAAAAGTATCACCATACTAAGTAATTTGCTTCCTACAGGAACCAAGTCAATACCTCTATAATTACCACACTCACTCTTATCACCTTTTATAAAGAGGCTTAATTAAAGTTTTCCTATAATCACTAGGTTCTTCCCCCTTTTCAATAATCATATTCATAATTAACCCTTACCACCTCCAAATAAATGGATGCTAATACGTAAATCCCCTTTTTACAATAATCTGAAGCACCTCTTATTATAGGTGCCCATCTGAATGGGTGCCGGCAGAGGAGGGGGCAACTTCTTAAAATACTAAAAAAACACGTATAAAATAGTAAAATGAGATGTATTTCCAAAAGAAAGCTCCCGGTGAAACTTAACCTCTCATAGCTGGTGCGCAACTATACAATCCTTTCAAAGTTAGCCCTGCATTATTACAGTACACAAAATGAAAGGTCAACAATTACGTTTCAATTTGTTTTCAGTAAATGCATATTTAGGGACGAAAATACCACCACACAGTATCATTGCATCTGATCTTGGATTGTTTGGAGGCCAAGATACACTTTTTAAGGTTGCAGAGCCCCTCCCTCCCAGACAGAAAGATTCTCCGTTCAATTAAAAGAGATCCATTCAATTGCATGTACGAATGTGCCACAGCGTGGCAGCATGGTATCTGAAAGTAGAAGTATCTATGAGTTTATTTTTGATAGTTCTGACTGAATTGGCTATCTGAATTTTTCTGTTTTGTGGCACAAAATGACAGAAATCTGCCCTTTCTACCATTTTGTAAAAATTTTGAATGTTTAATTTTTCACACAGGGCTTCAAAACCTTTACCAATGGGTTGAAAGAAGTTTAAAATTTCCCATACATGTCAAATTTGATGGTGTAGCTTTCATCAAATGCAGTCTGCTGTTTGGGACGTCACTCTCCCCCTTATTAAAGTTATGGAAACTTTTTCATACTAATGCTCTTGCTGGGTAGTTTTAACCTAAATTTCACGGGCTCCATAGCAACTCAACCCCATTCAACTCAAGCATCGTTCACCCTAACCCAAGAAATCGAAACCCATTCATATCAATCCTCATTCTGCACAACGCCCATACAACTCACCCCCTTGCCTAAACCATATTTAACTCAACATCCGAGGAATTCAACGCCATTTAAAACAAACCTCATTCAACTTCCACCCTTGTTCAATCCAAGCGCCATTCAATTTAACTCTGTGTAACTCATCACCATGTAACCCAATCCCTTCAAATTTACATTATTCATCTAAACCTCAATTCAACTCAAAAGAAATTCAGCTCAAACCTTGTTCAATTGAACCCCACTTATCTAAACACCCATTCAACTCAACGACTGCAAGGCTGTGGCCTCTCTAAACTCTCTAAAGGCTAGACTGTCATTTGCACCTTACTGAAAACAAAATATGTTTTAAAATAATTTTTTTTTATGTGTTTTCATGTACATAAATTACATATTTTGCAGACTTTAAACACTCCTTTATCATCAAATCTTTAGAGTGTATCATTATACTTTAAAGATGTAGCCTAAGGCTATATACACAGTTTTGGGGGGGGGATTTTAGTACGCAACTACGTGGTAGTGATTATTATAACCGCTCAAACAGTTTGTGGTAACAATCTGTAACTAAGGAGCGACTCGTGCTAATAGTAACCAAAACTAAAAAAAAAAAAAAAATTGGGATAACAATACATACATCCAAGCAATCGCCTTTTATGGTGACTTCTATGCTTACCGATTTACAACCCAAGAATATTCTTGGGCTGGGAAAAAAAGGACTTTTTCAACAATCATTAAAAAAAGAAGATGGTAATAAATTATCCACAACACAGGAATAAGATTTACTTTCTCTTTTCCTACAGTTTGAAAAGAAATTCTTTGGAAGCTGCAGCTAAAACTTTATTCTCTGCTCGCCAACGGCTTTTAGCTTTAAGTCCCTCGGAGACACTTTAGAATGAACGCAATACTAACACTTTGGCTCCCACCTAAAAATAAATCTTTCTCGGCGTTTGCTTTTACAGGGAAAACAGCACAAGCTATTCTTTTACATCTTGGGAATTACTGTACTGTATCTCTAAATGCAACAGGAAGAACGAACAGCTAAACCCTCTCTGTACCAAAATGTATAATTTCTTCGAAGTTAAGAACTTAATTAAGTGTCTCTTTGTCTCAAATCTGATCAATCTTCAGCAATTAGAGGAATAGGACAGGATCTATGGAGGGAGAGGGGGATATACTCTATAGAAACTGATTGTGGGTGTTGACGGGGTGATACTCCCCCTTGTTCCAAAGACGGCTGCATTTAGCAAAAAAACGGTAGAAGTTAAAAATCAAAGCATTGTGACCAAAAGTTTGACGTTAGCGTAAAGACAAACGGGGAGGGATAAGGGAATAGATGCAATAATTGCTGTTCGCTTTAAGATTAAATGTCGCTCTTAGCCTCCCATAAATTTTTCTTTTTCTATTTAATTTGGAAAAGATACTAACCTATAGGAGAATCGAGAAAGAGATAAACAGTCGAATTTATACAAATCGATGTCATAAAAAACAATCGAACTGCTGCAATTGGGCAGGTATAACAATTAGGGCCTGACAGATATATCGGCCGACCGGTATTATTGGGCCGATATGAGGGTTAGTGTCATTATCGGACATCAGGAAAAAAATATCGGCTAGACCCCGGCGCTGCGCCGGCGGATCGACCGAACGCCGCCGACAAGAGGCCCGATCGAACGCTACCGAAGTGTCGCAACGCCGCCGGTGTTCCACAGGTGTGCCACCGCCGGCAAAGGCGGCGGCGTTCGGTCGAGTTTTAATTTATTTTGCGGCAATTCTCTATTGCGTCAACCACAAAATTGGAGCTTTTCCTTCTCGTGTGGTTTAGTATTTCGATTTTCCTGATTAGAAATCAAGCAGGGATTGCACTATCCCCGAATTTTCGAGTATTTCCCCGAAAATCTATGCGTCACCCCGAAAAAAATTTGGTTTCCCGAATCCCCGAAAATCACGCAATCACGGTGCCACCCCTAGCGATTTATCACCAGTGACTTTCCCTGCTAAATATTACTTTGCATACCATAATTCTTCAATAATCTCTGGTTCGTTAATGTTTGTCTCTTGTTATTTTGCATAAAAACCAGACAGATGCAATATGCAATTGCATTGCAAATATTGCAATATACACAGTTCTTCATATGTTGAGAAAAAAAAATATCATCTTTATG